>NW_027467558.1:0-12500 GCF_046742065.1 Oratosquilla oratoria
ACAACAAGGAGCAATTAAACAACACCACCTCCAATGACCACCCAGGCTTTAATCGATAGAAAGACAAATCGTGGATAACAACCTAGGATAGTATGCCACACCTGTGCCCAAAATATAAGGAACTAAAAATGCTTGAAGCCATCCACATTAGGGCAGAGAAGCACTCCCAATAAACTAATATTCATTATGTAATTATTGAAAATTTTCTGCCATCCCGGCTATTTAATTCTTCCACGAGATTTTGGAGCCCAACACACAGCAAACACCCACCTCCTTCCTCTCCCCCTCCTACCATACCTCACACAAACCCCCACATGTACCAGCGTGGTGACGCCAGCGAGATAGACATACCTTACCTGACACTCAAGCTCACCCCCCACTCCCTCCCTCACTTCCCCCATCCTCCTCCCCCTCCCCCTTTCCCTTCCAAGCGACGTAGTGCCCGATTACGTAGCGGATCAAGAACCATTGCACCGTTACCCAAGCGGCCCATATTTAAAACCCATTGTTGTCTGTACCAACCATTGTCATAGTTGTAGAATCATGTTAGCTTGAAAATATATGACTTTTTTTCTCTTGTAACTATTCTGAAGAGTGACTCCCTGGAAGTCGAAACGTTAAATTAAATATGGAGAATAATTTGGAAGCGCTTGGTATTTCCCCCACCCCTCCTGAAATGAAGACATACTGTGAGGGAAAAATTTGAAAATCTTTAAACAGTAAGAAAGAATTAACCAGTGCCAAAATGCTGTCGTGTTCAACTCCGTGTGTATTAGTGAGAATCTGCGCCCTAAATATACAATATATATATATATATGTATATATATATATATATATATATATATACATATGTATATATATACAGTATATACATATATATGTATATGTATATATATACACACATATGTATATATATATATATATACATTTGTATATATATATATGTATATACATATGTATATATATATGTATATACATATGTATATATATGTATATACATATGTATATATATATGTATATAACAAATGTATATATATACAGTATATACATATATATGTATATGTATATATCTATATATACATATATATATATGTATATATGTACATATATATATATATATAAATATATATATATATATATGAATATATGTATATATGTATGTATGTAAATATATGTATATATATATATTTACCATTCATTTATTTATTTATTTATTTATCTATTTATTTATTTATTTATTTTTTGGTAAATTTCTTTTGCATGATCTTTCGTCACTTTCACCATCTGGCCTAAATGATTATACTCTTCAACTTCTTCAAGACTCTCATCACCGATTATAATCCCTTTACTTTGAACTTTGGTTTTACTCCTATTCATTCTTTAGCCTACTTTGAGACTTTCCTCGTTCACATCACTCAGAATATCTTGCAAGTCTTCCGCTTTTTCTGAAATAAGAATAATGTCATCTGCAAATTTTAGGTGGTTCAAATATTCACCATTAATCTTCAAACCTTTCTCTTCCCAAGTCAAGCTTCTGAAAATGTCTTCCAAACAAGCTGTAAATAATTTGGGTGAAATGGTATCGCCTTGCCGTACTCCTTTCTCGATCTTGATCTTTTTTGTGTCTGTGTGTAGTCGAATTATAGCGGTACCTTTCGCATAAATCAGAAGGGTAGCATTGGGGGGAACGAGAAGGAGATTATTCCTGTGGGGGACGACTTCGAGGTCTTTCTAATAGAGACTCAAAACAGGAAAGCAACGCTACACTAACCTCTTAAAAAAGGAGAGCAAGATCATTTATAGATGTCTACTCCAGTTAGTGCTGCTGCCTGGCGATTTCATTCAGTTGCAAAACAATGCCTTTACTTAAATCAATGAATTCTATATAACCTGTGAACAGTGGGTAACTCGTGGTCGATCAACTATCTCTTTTTTTCGGGAGAAGAAAAGGACTTCTTTTAATTAAGACCTTACCTCCGGGTTTCTTCCCGACGTTGTTCTACTTTGACGTAACATCCTTTGATATTGCCTCCTGATTAAAAAGAAGCATAAAGAAGTCGGAATTTAGCTTGAGATTGTTGGGAATCTTGCGTAGACTTTCTCCTGAATGGGAAAGTCTACATAAGACTCCCAACATTTAGTCGGCCAGCCAGGTACTTACTCCGCCACCGCAGCCTCTCCTTCTTCGAGAGCGCTTCCAGTAACACACAGTCCGGATTTTTGGATAGTTCAGACCTTCCCTCTTTTGTGAGGGAAGGACCAATTAAACCAAACGAACTTGCCGTCTCTGTCGCCGGTTCATCCTCTATAGAACACACCTTGTGTTATTGGTAAACTCTCCTCCCTCCTTCCTTCCTTCCTTCCTTCCTTCCCCTCATGTGAACCTACTACACTTTCCTTCCTCCACTCCTTCTCACCTTTCTAACGTTTCATCTCTCCCAGCTGCCTTCTCTCTTTCACGTACCACTTCCTTTTCTCTTCTCTCTATTCTTCCCTTTCTCCTTATTACTGGAACAATGCAGGTCCGCCCCCCGTGAAAGAAATGGCTTTCACAACTGGTCTCGAATTAATTACAGGAGCAGCCTCCTCCTCCTCCTCGCTCGATGATCCAACCTAACGAACCAACAAACGCCTTCATTCCTCCTTTCCTTCCTTTCTTCCTTCCTTCCTTCCTTCCTTCCCGCAGGAACAACCTTCCACAGAGGTGCGTCCACCTTTCTCCCCAAAATCCCTGCGCCCTCCCTCCCTCCCTCCCTCCTTCCATCCTTTGCTGGGTCGGTCCGGAACATGATTGTAACGAGTTAATTAACTTGGCGAGTCGTCTCCTGCGTCCTTAATTAATAAGATATTCAGGAGTTGAAGGGGAGGAGGGAGGGGAGGCGTTAGAAGGTCGGTCCTGCGGCGTTGGCGAACAATGTGTGTGTGTGTGTGTGTGTGTGTGTGTGTGTGTGTGTGTGTGTGTGTGTGTGTGTGTGTGTGTGTGTGTGTGTGTGTGTGTGTGTGTGTGTGTGTGTGTGTGTGTGTGTGTGTGTGTGTGTGTGTGTGTGTGTGTGTGTGTGTGTGTGTGTGTGTGTGTGTGTGTGTGTGTGTGTGTGTGTGTGTGTGTGTGTGTGTGTGTGTGTGTGTGTGTGTGTGTGTGTGTGTGTGTGTGTTTCTTCTTTAACAAAATAAAACTTTTCAATAAATTTTCTTTATCTGCAAAAAGAAAAAATAATGTACATTGCAACTAAATCATCCCAGTTTTAAACACATTCTTAGCAAAAACTTCTTCATATCACATATAAATTGGAATAAAATCATACTCCTGCTATTTTTAGTGAGTCTTGGTCCAAAATCTTAGTCTTCGTTCGCTTCCTTTTGGATTTGTTTTTTTTTAAGTCCATTCAGATCGGACGTTTGAATTTGGATTCAATAGCAATTAAGGCAGTGCTTTTTCAGATAGATAGATAGATAGATAGATGTATAGATAGATAGAATGATGGATAGACTTGAAACTAATAATCTGATTGGTGAAAGGGTGGAAGAAGAAAAATCCTACCTTGCTTTTTGTAGTACCCTAAATAAAGGCTATGACAGTAACTATTTCATTATCAAAGGTAAAGTGTGCTAAATCAAGGAACAAAACTATAATGAAGTCAAAGTCGATCAATACTTGGCTGGTACTTCATCTCGACTACAAAGAAAGAAATATCGTGACTCTTCTGAACGGATAAGAAAAAACATTCTAGAAAGATGTCCTTCATATGGCAACGTCGTTGATTATTTTCGGGCAATAGCCCATGACCTAGCTTTATAATTTTAAGTAAACCAATTTATAGTTCTAAGTTTAGTTGAAACTGATTTGTCATTTTCAATGGTTCTGTCATTAAAGAATTTTAACTATTCTTGATAAATACTACGAAAAGAAATTCTCTATCCTAAATAAAGGTTATGAAAGTAATTATTTCATTATCAAGGGTAAAAGTATGCTAAATCAAGGATGAAAACACAACCTAGTTGTATATTTCAAATTAGAATATCTTTATCTTTCGATGAATTGTGTATATGGATGCATTGAGCGTTTTGATGAATTGTTGTCGGTGAATTCGCTGGATCCCAAAATATATATTATTATTTTCATTTTTTTTTTATCGTTAAAGGAGTTTTCGTTACAAATAGTTTGATCTTTTAATAATTGTCGTCAAACTTGCGTAGCATCTAGGTGCAGACTTGCAAACCCAATATGGCCGACTGGCTGCTGACCTCCATGAGGGTTACAATCAATCACACTGGGCTATTTTTCCTCCGACATCCTCCTCCTACCTCCAACCTCCATTTGAATATTAATAGAATGATATGACTTCGCTTATTACAGAAACCTAGATATCCCTAAGAACAATTCAACAGTATGTCTAACATCCGTATCTAGGTTTACACAATCTCTTAGTTCATCCTTCATCTCTGTTAGATTTAACGGAAATATTTGAAAAATTTAATTTTGTAACTGAAGTCGTTTTTGACTCGAACGAGCACTCACCGGTCGTCGGCGCCCAGTGGGATAAGAACATAAGAACGAAGGAGAGTGCAAGAGACCATGTGGCCTACACTAGGCAGTTCCATGTCCATTACCACCTGTCATCCCCGTGCATAAAGTTGTCTAACCGTTTCTTAAAACAACTTAATCTAAATTTGTCCAGTTTAAATCCATTACTGCGAGTCCTGACCTGTTGTCTTGATATGATGACCTTGCCTGTGTCGAATCCATGACAGAGTCCAATAAGGTCATAATCCCATTGGTAAAGATCCCACGCCAATTAACCTAGGCCTATATTCATGAATGAATTTATCAAATGAAATTATACTTTAACATATAGTTAATACTATCAACATCCTGGAATATTATGTGTGGGATTATGAACAATGGGATAATATTGACTATGGCATTTTGATTCGTGGGATTTTGATATATGGTTAAAAAAAAATTCTTCAAATTTCCAAACAACAAATGATCTTTCCGTCATATGCTGTTGAATATGTCCCTGGAGACGTCTAGATGTCTGCAACGGAAGTCATATTGTCGTTATTCAAATGGAGGTTGGGAGTACGAGTACATTTGCTATTGTGTTTGCGAATTTTGATGATTAACATTATATCATCTTGATACTTGGTATCTTTATAATTACTTTTGTCGATTAATTTGCAATATTAGGTTCTTTAAGGAAGAAGGAATCAAATGAAGACATCGTATTTAATGTAGATACTTTGCAGTACACGGAATGCGCCAAAAAGGGTGAGCTTGGACAAGAAATATTTACATTTTGGTGGAAATATGTTGTTGTCAGAAATATAATCTATGTGTAACAACTGCTTAATCATACAACTGTGCTCATGCATAGATGACAAAAAGAGAAAGAAAAACACTAATTTTTAGATTCTCACATTGGGAAAGACGTCATTAATCCCACAATGCACCGCGTTCCATTGCTGTCATTATGTTCGTGACGTCGATAGAAAACGCTATTTAGAATATATATATATATATATATATATATATATATATATATATATATGTGTGTGTGTGTGTGTGTATATATATATATATATATATATATATATATATATATATACATTTATATATTTATATATACATATATATATATTAAGTTTCCTGATTATCTCTATCGAGTTTTTGGTTCTCAAAATACAGAAATATATCTTCATCGCCAAAAGTCAAGGAAAAAGTTGCCTATGCACGATGACCATACACAAGGACCGAAAAATCTTCCCGCACTCTGATGCCGACGTTATGACGTCACGTCGCATCAAAATCCATCATATTTTCTATATTTTTAAAACATCTTTCTCTCCACGTGTTTAAAAAAATTCTCAGAATGTTTCGTTCAACACAATTGTCAAAATTCATCGACTCTTCTACATTTTAAAACGTTTCTCTCTACATGTATTAAAGGATTTTCTCAGAATGTTTCGCTCAGTTTTAATATGAACACAATTGTCAAAATTCATCGTCTTTTCTTCTTAAAACATTTTTTCTCTACACGGCTTTCTCA
Organism: Oratosquilla oratoria; assembly: GCF_046742065.1. Taxonomy (NCBI): domain Eukaryota; kingdom Metazoa; phylum Arthropoda; class Malacostraca; order Stomatopoda; family Squillidae; genus Oratosquilla; species Oratosquilla oratoria. The sequence continues at coordinate 6,048 of NW_027467558.1, forward strand.
GAATGTTTCGTTCAGTGTTACGTAAGGCCACGTGCTGACCTGAAAATTTCGCTCCCTGATACCATGACAACATCTTGATTTCCCTTTCACGTCGTCTTAAACTAGGCAAAAACACTGTCGATTTCCATCTTCAAACTAGGCAAAAACACTGTCGATTTCCATCTTCACAGTAGGCCAAAATACCGTCGATTTTCATCTTCACACAAGGCAAAAATGCCGTCGATTTCCTCCTTCACACAGGGCATAAATACCGTCGATTTCCATCTACACACTAGGCAAAAATACCGTCGATCACTATCTTCACATTAGGCAAAAATGCCGTTGATTATCTCCTTCATACAGGGCAAAAGGCCGTCGATTTTCATCTTCACACTAGGCAAAAATACGGTCGATTTCCTCCTTCACACAAGTTCAAAATACCGTCGATTTCCATCTACACACTAAGCAAAATTACCGTCGATATTCATGTACACACTAGGCAAAAATGCCGTCGATTTCCATCCTCACACTAGGCAAAATGCCGTCGATTTTGGTTCGTTGCATAAAAGAGGTTGGGCACCGTTGGATGTGTTGATTGGTTTGACGCATGTAAACGTGGAATTTGGTGCATAGATGTTGGAGGTTAGTTATTGTTATTATTAGATGTTAGAGAGTCAATGTGACCCTGGTGACGTCATATGCGGTTTCCGGTGGGCGTGGCTAGGTCGTTGGCCTGATGACGTCACGTGAAAGGGGTGGAGCTTAGGAGTGACGTTTTATGTGTTGATTGGTGCGTTGTATAAAAGAGGTTGTACATGCCGCAACGTTGGATGTGTTGATTGGTTTAACGTATGTAAAGGTCGAATTTGATTGGTGCATAGATAGATTGAGGTTAGTGGGTCAGTGTGACCCTGGTGACGTCATTTGCTGTTTCCGGTGGGCGTGGCTAGGTCGTTGGCCTGATGACGTCACGTGTAAGGGGTGGAGCTTAGGAGTGACGTTTTAAGTGTTGATTGGTTCGTTGTATAAAAGAGGTACATGCGTCACCGTTGGATGTGCTGATTGGTTTGACGCATGTAAGGGTCAAATTTGAGATGTCTCTTAGACAAATTTGCCACAATCAGTACTGCTGCTGCGTCGGTCATTGACCATGATGACGTCATTTGCTGTTTCCTGTGGGCGTGGCTAGGTCGTTGGCCTGATGACGTTACGTGTAAGGGGTGGAGCTTAGGAGTGACGTTTTATGTGTTGATTGGTGCGTTGTATCATCAGTGCTGCTGCTGATGACGTCATTTGCTGTTTCCAGTGGGCGTGGCTAGGTCGTTGGCCTGATGACGTCAAGTGAAAGGGGCGGAGCTTAGGAGTGACGTTTTATGTGTTGATTGGTGCGTTGCATAAAAGAGGATGTACATGCCGCAACGTTGGATGTGTTGATTGGTTTAACGTATGTAAAGGTCGACTTTGATTGGTGCATAGATAGATTGAGGTTAGTGGGTCAGTGTGACCCTGGTGACGTCATTTGCTGTTTCCGGTGGGCGCGGCTAGGTCGTTGGCCTGATGACGTCACGTAAGTAAGGGGTGGAGCTTAGGAGTGACGTTTTATGTGTTGATTGGTGCGTTGTATAAAAGAGGTTGTTCATGCGGCAGCGTTGGATGTGTTGATTGGTTTGACGCATGTAAAGGTCGAATTTGATTGGTGCATAGGTAGAACTGCTTGCATACGTATACAAATCCACTATGGGCCATACTTCGCTCCACTCTGTGGAGTACCGCAGGGAAGCGTATTAAGCCCACCACTCTACAACATTTATTTAGAAGACCTCCCTTCACCACACCCACACTGTCAGAACATAATATACGCAGGTGACATCACACAGATTAAAACATATCCTGGCCGCTCGGAGCGTGTGCTTGCGTTAACGACTGCGAAAGCAGTCGAGCAAGTAAATGCATACGAGCGGAAACACAAAATACGAACAAACACAAATTTAAACTCATCCCCATACAGGGACATAGGCGTGATCCCGCCGTCATTGACGGAGCTCCGCGCAATTACGCAGATGATAAGGGCAAGATACTTGGCTGGACGATTACCACCAATGGTGGGGCGGCCCATGTACGCGACAGGAAGGGGCTTGCATCTCTCGGCCTACAACGGCTGCAGAGATTCAAAAACCTCTCTGTTAAGTACAAGAAAACCCTGCTATATCTCGCACATATTCTACGGAGCACACTTACGTACCCGATAATACCGTTACACACATTACCAAAAACAGGCATGTGCAAGCGGTTCAAAAGAAAGCACTAAAGTTCATTACAAACACGTACTACCCAGACATAAAAACTGCACAAGCACTACACGAGGAAGCTGACATTCAACATTTACCTACACGAGCGTGCCTCCCGTATATGGGAGAAGCTCATACAAATCAACACTGAAACTACACGTTCACTCACAGACAACACACTCCCACTACATGTGGAACACGCTAGATTGCCGCTCAGCTTCGAAAGAACACAAAGCGGTGATCTACCCACTCCACACTACACAATATATACGTAGGAGTAGAATCATGACCGAGGGAAGATTCCCCCCCTTTTTTTCGGAAATGTAACCCCCCCTTTTTCTAGACGTAACTATTCCCCCCTTTTTTCATGAATAATAAAAAGCGAGCATAGGCACACATCAATATACAAAACTTAGAGTTAAGATAAAAAAGAAAAGAAAAAAGAAAATAGGTTTAAGTTTTGTAGATTTAAGTCATTAGATTTAAGTTTTTGCCTTAACCAACACATACATACACACCCCTTCCCGCCTTCGTCTGGGCGACATGGGCTCTACCCTCCCTCCCTCCCTCCCTCCCTCCCCGTATCTGACGACGTAGGAACTACCTGCGCGCCGGAAGCCCGGCAGCCTATCTCTCTCTCTCTCTCTCTCTCTCTCTCTCTCTCTCTCTCTCTCTATCTTCCCTCCGTTATTTCTATCTGTTCTTCCCCTTTCCCCCCTCCCTCTCCCTCCGTGGAGCCATGATATCATATTTATGTCATGTTAGTGTAATCATGCGGAGGCATTTCACCTCTCCCGCAATAAGGGAAGGTTTTGCTCTCACCACTGTAAATCTGCTCATTAATGACCTAACCACACCTTCCTAAGCGAAGGTCACCCAGGGTCAAGATGTAGCCGACAGCCATTTCAGCATTTCACCTATAAGGCATGTAGTAGTTATTATTTTTGTTAAATTTAAAATGTAATTTTAATATGTTAAACTTAATTGTAATTCTAAGCTTTGATTTCTAGATATAATCTTGTATATGTCCAACCATTAATGTAATTCAAATTTGTAGTATCATAAATATTTATTGTGTCTTTAAAAACAGAAATACCAGAAGATGTCTTATTATAGATGAAACGTCGTGTAATAAAATTGAGAATTATAAGGAATTGGTTTATGCCCACCCAATCCAAGGGAAGAGTATAATTAGAAACATAGAAAGAAAATTAACAACTTCCAGAATGCTGTCGTATTCAATCAAACACACACACACACGCACACGCACACACACACACACACACACACACACACACACACACACACACACACACACACACACACACACACACACACTTGAGCTGTCATGTGATGTAACATATCCTTAAGCATGCATGTGACGGGCAAAAGACGAAATTGTCTCCTCCTCCTCCTCTTTGAGTCGTCTCGTGAGGCCCACAGGAGAAGCTACAACCCTTAATGGCCAATAATCATCATCATCACTTGGTAGTCAGTCATCTGTGGACCAACGTCTCTCTCCCCAAGCTTGACACAACAACTGCCCGGCCAGCCTCACTTCTTTCATGCCTCCAGCAGCAGCAGCAGCAGCAGCAGCAGCAGCAGCAGCAGCAGCAGCAGTATCCTCCTTCCCTCTCCCCCTCCTCCTCCTTCCCACCCTCCCCCTTCCTTCCTTCCTTCCTTCCTTCCTCACCCCCTTCCCCTTCTCCCCTATTCCCTTCCTCTTCCCTCCCATCCCCTTCCTCTTCTCCCTCTCCGCCACCACCCCTTTCATCCTCTCCCCTACCACCCCCTTGACCCTCTCCCCCACCACCTTTACTCTCTCTCCCATCTTCTTCCTTCCTTGTCCTCCCCACACACCTTCCTCTTCCTCCACACACCCTTCCTTCCTTCCTTCCTTCCTTCTTCTCCGCCATTTCTTTCTTTCTTCTACCTTTCCTCCTCCTTCCTCTTCTCCCCTACTTTCTCCCCCCTTCCCCATCCCCCTCCCCTCCCTCACCCCATTTCTCTTTCCCCCACCTCCGTCCGCTTCTCCCCTATTTCCTTTACCTTCTCCCACTCCCTTTCCTTCCCCTTCTCTCCCCCACTTCCTTTCCCTCCTCCCCCATTTTCCTCCCTCACCCCGCTTCTCTTCTCCCCCACTTCCCTCACCTTCACCACCACTTCATTCGCCTTCTCCTCCTCCTCCTCCTCACACTCCCCCACCCAGTTTCTCTCTCCCTCCCTTCCCTACCCCCTCCCCTTCCTCTCCCTCTCTTCCCACTCCCTCCCTCCCTCTCTCCTTTCTTTGAAAGTGAGAACCAAGAGGTACAGAGAACAACTGAGAAGAAGAAGGAAGAACCTCAGAAGGAAGTAGTGTATCATACTCTTGCCACTTGCCCGTCCATCACCACCGCTACTACTACTACTACAGAGGAGATGAGACTGAAAGGATGGAAGCCGTGTGTGTGCTTACCTAATCATATTCACCTAATTGTAGTGTACAGGAAAGGAACAACAATCGTGGGGTCCCGTCTCCTAATCTCCAATTACATACTTAGTCTTAAATTCATGTGTAGTTCCAAATAATTATGTCCTTGTTTTTAAATTGTCGTATTTAGATCTGAATTCATGCATTGTTTGTCTGCCCTATCCAAAGTAACTCTTTGCTTTACCAAAGTAAACCTGAATATAGCATAAAATAACGTAATATCGCCTAGACTGTTTTGAGCAAAAATAAATACATAAATAAGTAAATAAAGAAACATGAAAAAATACATTACTCGATAGGATCAGAGTACGGTAAAAAAGTAATAAATTCTCAAGCGAGAATATGTTTGACAACTTAAAACTCATGCTAGACTGGCAAAAATAACGCTTAATTTTTCTTTTCCTAAAAAAAAATCTTCCTATAATATTTTCTCATTAAAATAGCCCAATGTAATGGATGAATTATCTAGGACAATTATGAGAAATGTTTTCACCACTGCTCGACACGACGTCACACGGGAATATATAAGACAACTAAAAATTATGCTAAACTGGAAAAAGATCATGCTTACTTTTTATTCGTTATTAAAACCTAGGTTTTTATGATATGTTTTTATTAGAATAACCCATAGTCACGGGTGAATTATGCCCATTTAAGTATATTATATGAAATGTTTTCACGACCGCGCGACATGACGTCAAACGGAAATAAATTAGGCAAGAACTAAAAATTATACTAGACTGGCAAAAATCATGCTTAAACTTTTATTCTTCATGATAGATTACGTTTTTATAATATTTTTTCATTAGAATACCCCAATGCCATGGGTGAATTATGCCAATTTTAGTATATTATGTTAAATGTTTTCACGACCGCGCGACATGACGTCACACGGGAATATGATAGACTTGAAATTATGCTAGACTGGCAAAAATTATGCTTAATCTTTTATCCTTCATAGTAGATTAGATTTTTATGATATTTCTTCATTAAAATAGCCCAATGTCATGGGTGAAATATGCCCATTTTAGTATATTATGTGAAATGTTTTCATTACCGCGCGACATGACGTCATACGGGAATACGTTAGACAACAACTAAAAATTATGCTATACTGGCAAAAATCATGCTTAATTTTTTGTTCTTCATAACAAATTAGGTTTTTATATTTTTTCATTAAAACAACCCAATGACATGGGTAAATTATGCTCATTTTAGTATATTATGTGAATGTTTTCACGACCGCGCAAGTTGACATCACACGGGAATATGTTAGACAACTAAAAATTAAGCTAGACTAGATAGAATAATGCTTAATCTTTAATTTTTCATTATATTTTTTTTTCATTGAAATAACCCAATGTCATGGTTGAATTATACCAATTTTAGTATATTATGTGAAATGTTTTCACGATCGCGCGACATGACGTCACACGGGAATATGTTAGAACACAACTAAAAACTATGCTAGACTGGCAAAGACCATGCTTAATTCTTTATTCTTCATAATAAGTTAGATTTTTATAATATTTTTCATTAAAATAGCCCAATGTCATGGGCGAATTATGGCCATTTTAGTATATCATGTGAAATGTTTTCACGACCGCGCGACATGACGTCACACGGGAATATGTTAGACAACTAAAAGTTATGCTAGACTGAAAAAATCATGCTTAATATCTTATTCTTCATAAAAAAAATAGGTTTTTCTATATT
>NW_027467558.1:20000-25000 GCF_046742065.1 Oratosquilla oratoria
AGGAGGAGAAAGAGGAGAAGGAAGAGGAGGAGGAGGAAGAAGAGGAAGAGGAAGAAGAGGAGGAGGAAGAAGAGGAGGAGGAAGAGAAAGAAGAGGAGGAGGAGGAGGAAGAAGAGGAGGAAGAAGAGGAGGAGGAGAAGCAGGAGGAAGATGAGGAAAAGGAGGAGGAGCAGTAGGAAGAAGAGGAGGAGGAGAAGGAAGATGAGGAGGAGGAGAAGGAGGAAAAAGAGGAGGAGGAGGAGTAGGAGGAAGAAGAGGATGAGGAGGAGTAGGAGGAAGAAGAGGATGACGAGGAAGAAGAGGAGGAGGAGGAGGAAGAAAAGGAGGAGGAGGGGGAGGAAGAAGAGGAGGAGGAGGAGGAAGAAGAGGAGGAAGAAGAGGAGGAGGAGCAGCAGGAGGAAAATGAGGAGGAGGAGGAGGAGCAGCAGGAAAAAGAGGAGGAGCAGGAGGAAGAAGAGGAGGAGGAGGAGGAGGAAGAAGAGGAGGAGGAGCAGGAAGAAAAAGAGGAGGAGGAGGAGGAGGAGGAAAAAGAGGAGTAGGAGGAGTAGGAGGAGGAAGAGGATGAGGAGGAGGAGCAGGAAGAAGCGGAGGAGGACGAGGAGGAAGAAGAGGACGAGGAGGAGGAAGAAATGGAGGAGGAGGACGATGAAAAAGAGGAGGATTAGGAAGAGGAGGAGGAAAAAGAGGAGGAGGAGGGGGAGGAGGAAGAAGATAAGGAGGAGGAGGAGGTAGAAGAAGAGGAGGAGGAGGAAGAAGACGAGGAGGAAGAGGAGGAGGAGGAGGAGGAAGAAGAGGAGAAGGAGGAGGAGGAAGAAGAGGAGGAAGAGGAGGAGGAGGAAGAAAAAGAAGAGGAGGAGGAGGAAGAAGAGGAGGAGTAGGAGGAGGAGGAGGAAGAGAAAGAAGAGGAGGAGGAGGAGGACGAGGAAGAAGAGGAGGAGGAGGAGGAAGATGAGGAGGAGGAGGAAGATGAGGAGGAGGAGTAGGAGCAGCAGGAAGAAGAGGAGGAGGAAGAGAAAGAGGAAGAGAAGGAGGAGAAGACGGAAAAAGAGGAGGAGGAGGAGGAAGAGGAGGAGGAGGAGGAAGAAGAGGAGGAGGAGGAGGAGGAAAAATAGGAGGAGGAGGCGTAGGAGGAAGAAGAATGAGGAGGAGGAGGAAGAAGAGGAGGAGGAGGAGGAAGAAGAGGAGGGGGAAGAAGAGAAGGAGGAGGAGGAAGAAGAGGAGGAGGAGGACGAAGAAGAGGAGGAGGAAGAAGAGAAGGAGGAGGAGGAAGAAGAGGAGGAGGAGGAGGACAAGGAAAAAGAGGAGGAGGAGGAGGAGGAGGAAGAAGAGGATGGGGGAGGAGGAGGAGGAAGAGGAAGAGGAGGAGGAGGAGGAGGGGAAGGAAGAGGTGGAGGAGGAGGAGGAAGAGGAGGAAGAAGAGGAGGAGGAGGAGGAGAAGGAGGAAGAAGAGGAGGAAGAGGAGGAGGAGGAGGAGGAAGAGGAGGAGGAGGACGAAGAGGAGGAGGAAGAAGAGGAGGAGGAGGAAGAGAAGGAGGAGGAAAAGGAGGAGGAGGAGGAGGAAGAGGAGGAAGAGGAGTAAGAATAGGAGGAGGAGGAGGAGAAGGAGGAAGAGGAGGAGGAGGAGGAGGAGGAAGAAAAACAGGAGGAGAAGGAAGAAGAGGAGGAGGAGGAGGAAGAAGGGGAGGATGAAGAGGAGGAGGAGGAAGAAGAGGAGGAGGAATAGGAGGAGGAGGAGGAGGAAGAAGAGGAGAAAGAGGAGGAGGAGAAAGAGAAAGAAGAGGAGGAGGAGGAGGAAGAAGAGGAGGAGTAGGAGGAGGAGGAAGATGAGGAGGAGGAGGAGAAGCTAGAAGAAGATGACGAGGAGGAAGAGGAGGAAGAAGAGGAGGAGGAGGAAGAGGTGGAGGAGGAGAAGGAAGAGGAGGAGGAGGGGGAAGAGGAAGAGCAAGAAGAGGAGGAACAGGAGGAGGAAGAGGAGGAGAAAGAGGTGGAAGAGGAGGAAGAGGAGGAGGAGGAGGAAGACGAGGAGGAGGACGAGGAGGAGGAGGAAGAGGAGAAGGAAGAGGAGGAGGAGGAGGAAGACGAGGAAGAGGAAGAGGAGGAGGAGAAGAAGGAAGAGGAGGAGGAGGAAGGGGAGGAGAAGGAGGAGAAAGAGGAGGAAGAGGAAGAGGAGGAGGAGGAAGAGGAGGAGAAGGAGGAGGAAGAGGAGGAGGATGATGAGGAGGAGGAGAAAGAAGAGGAGGAGGAGGAAGAGGAGGAGGAAGAGGAGGAGTAGAGGGAAGACGAAGAGGAGGAGGAAGAGGAGGAGGAGGAGGAGGAGGAAAGAAGAGGAAGAGCAGGATGAGGAAAAGGAGGAGGAGGAGGAGGAGAAGGAGAAGGAAGAAGAGGAGGAGGAGGAGGAGGAGAAGGAAGAAGAGGAGAAGGAGGAGGAGGAGTAGGAGGAGGAGGAGGAGGTGGAAGAAGGGAAGAAGAAGGAGGAGGAGGTGGAAGAAGCAGACGAAGAGGAGGAGGAGTAGGAGAAGGAGGAGGAAGAAGAGGAGGAAGAGGAGGAGGAGGTGGAAGAAGAGGAGGAGGAGAAGGAAGAGGAAGAAGCAGAGGAGAAGGAAGAGGGGAAGGAAGAATAGGAGGAGGAGGAGGAAGAAGAGGAGGAGGAGGAGGAGGAGGAAGAAGAGGAGGAGGAGGAAGAGGAGGAGGAGGAAGAAGAGGAGGAGGAGGAAGAACAGGAGGAGGAGGAGGAGAAGGAGGAAAAAGAGGAGGAGGAGGAGGAAGAAGAGGAAGAGGAACAGGAAGAGGAGTAGGAGGAGGAGAACGAAAAGGAGGTGGAGGAGGAGGAGGAGGAGGAAGAAGAAAAAGAAGAAGAAGAAAAAGAGGAGGAGGAGGAGCAAGATGAGGAGGAGGAGGAGAAGGAGGAAGAAGAGGAAGAGGAGGAGGAGGAGGAAGAAGAGGAGGAGCATGAGGAGGAGGAATATGAGGAGGAGGAGGAGGAGGAGGAGGAGGAGGAAGAAGAGGAGGAGGAGGAGGAGGAAGAAGAAGAAGAGGAGGAAGACGGGGAAAAAGAGGAGGAGAAGAAAGAAGAGTAGGAGGACGAGGAAGAAGACGAGGAGGAGGTGAAGGAGGAGGAGGAAGAAGAGGAGGAGGAAGAAGAGAAGGAGGAAGAAAAGCAGGAGGAAGAAGAGGAGGAAGAAGAGGAGGAGGAGGAAGAGGAGGAGGAGGAAGAGGAGGAGGAAGAGAAGGAGGAGGAAGACGAGGAGGAAGAGGAGCAGGAGGAAGAGGAGGAAGAGGAAGAGGAAGAGGAGGAAGAGGAGGAGGAGGAAGAGGAGGAGGAGGAAGAGGAAGAGGACGAAGAGGAGGAGAAACAGGAGGAGGAAGAGGAGGAGGGGGAAGAAGAGGAGGAGAAAAAAGAGGAGGAGGAAGAAGAGGAGGAGGAAGAGAAGAAAGAGGAGGAGGAGGAGAAGGAAGAAGAGGAGGAAGAAGAGGAGGAGGAGAAGCAGGAGGAAGATGAGGAGGAGGAGAAGGAGCAGTAGGAAGAAGAGGAGGAGGAGGAGGAAGAAGAGGAGGAGGAGAAGGAAGAATAAGAGGAGGAGTAGTAGGAGGAAGAAGAGGATGAGGAGGAGTAGGAAGAAGAAGAGGATGACGAGGAGAAGGAGGAAGAAGAGGAGGAGGAGGAGGAGGAAGAAGAGGAGGAGGAGGAGCAGCAAAAAGAGGAGGAGGAGGAGGAAGAGGAGGAGGAAAAAGAGGAGGAGGAGGAACAAGAGGAGGAGGAGGAGTAGGAGGAAGAAGAGGATGAGGAGGAAGAGCAGGAAGAAGAGGAGGAGGAGGAAGAGGAAGAAGAGGAGGAGGAGTAGGAGGAAGAAATGGAGGAGGAGGACGAGGAAAAGAGGAGGATGAGGAAGAGGAGGAAGAGCAGGAAGAAGAGGAGGAGGAGGAAGAGGAAGAAGAGGAGGAGGAGTAGGAGGAAGATATGGAGGAGGAGGACGAGGAAAAGAGGAGGATGAGGAAGAGGAGGAGGAAAAAGAGGGGGATAAGGAGGAGGAGGAAGAAGAGGAGGAGAAGGAGAAGGAAGAAGAGGAGGAGGAGGAAGAAGACGAGGAGGAAAAGGAGGAGGAGGAGGAGGAAGAAGAGGAGAAGGAGGAGGAGGATGAAGAGGAGGAAGAGGAGGAGGAGGAAGAAAAAGAAGAGGAGGAGGAGGAGGATGAAGAGGAGGAGTAAGAGGAGGAGGAAGAGAAAGAAGAGGAGGAGGAGGAGGAGGAGGAAGAAGAAGAGCAGGAGGAGGAGGAAGATGAGGAGGAGGAGGAGGAGCAGCAGGAAGAAGAGGAGGAGGAGGAGAAAGAGGAAGAGAAGGAGGAGAAGGAGGAAGAAGAGGTGGAGGAGGAACAAGAGGAGGAGTAGGAGGAAGAAGAGGAGGAGGAGGAGGAGGAGGAGGCGTAGGAGGATGAAGAATGAGGAGGAGGAAGAAGAGGAGGAGGAAGAGGAATAGAGGAGGGGGAAGAAAAGAAGGAGGTGGAGGAAGAAGAGGAGGAAAAGGAGGAAGAAGAGGAGGAAGAAGAGAAGGAGGAGGAGAAAGAAGAGGAGGAGGAGGACAAGGAAAAAGAGGAGGAGGAGGAGGAGGAGGAGGAAGAAGAGGATGGGGGGAGGAGGAGGAGGAAGAGGAAGAGAAGGAATAGGACAGGAGGAGGAAGAGGAGGAGGAAGAAGAGGAAGAACAGGAGGGGGAAGAGGAGAAGGAGGAAGAGAAAGAAGAGGAGGAGGAGGAAGAAGAGGAGGAGGAGGAGGAGGAAGAGGACGATGAGGAGGAGGAGGAGGAGCAGAAAGAAGAAGAGGCGGCGAAGGAGTAGGAGGAATAAGAGGAGGAGGAGGAGGAAGAAGAGGAGGAAGAAGAGAAGAAGGAGGACGAGGAAGAAGAGGAGAAGGAAGAAGAGGAGGAGGAGGAGGAGGAAGAAGAAGAGGCGGAGGAGGAGGAAGAAGAAGAGGAAGAGGAGGAGTAGGAAGAAGAGGAGGAGGAGG
>NW_027467558.1:27500-32500 GCF_046742065.1 Oratosquilla oratoria
GAGGAGGAGGAGGGAGGAGGAAGAAGAGGAGAGGAGGAGCGAGAGGAGGAGGGAAAAGAAAAGGAGGAGGAGGAGAGAGGAAGAAGAAGAGGAGCAGGAGGAGGAGAGAGAGAAGAAGAGGAGCAGGAGGAGGAGAGAGAGAAGAAGAGGAGCAGGAGGAGGAGAGAGAGAAGAAGAGGAGCAGGAGGAGGAGAGAGAGAAGAAGAGGAGCAGGAGGAGGAGAGAGGAGGAGGAAGAAGAGGAGGAGGAGAAGTAAGAAGAGGAGGAGAAGGAGGAGGAGAGGAGGAGGAGGAAGAGGAGGGAGGAGGAGGGAAGGGGGAGGAAGAGGAGGAAGAGGAGAAAAGGAGTAGGAAGAGGAGAGAGAGGAAAAAGAGGAGGAGGAGGAGGAGAGGAGGAAGAGGAGGAGAAGACGAGGAGAGGAGGAGCAGGAGAGAAGAGGAGGAGGAGAACAAGAGGAGGAGGAGGAGGAGGAGAAGAAGAGGAGGAGGAGGAGGAGGAGAAGGAAGAGGGGAGGAGGAGAAGAGAGGAGGAGGAGGAGGAAGGAGAAGAGAGAAGAGAAGGAGGAGGAAGAAAAGGAAGAGAAGGAAGGGGAGGAGGAGGAGGAGGAAGAAAAGGAAGAGGAGGAGGAGAAGGAGGGGGAGGAGGAAGAGGAGAGGGAGATGGAGGAGGAGAAAAAGGAGGAAGAAGAGGAGGAGGGGAAGGAGGAGGAGTAGGAAGAAGAGGGAGGAGGAGGAGGAGGGAGGAAGAGAGGAGGAGAAAGAGGAGGAGGAGGAAGAAGAGGAGGGGAGGAGAATGAAGAGGAGGAGGAGGAGGAAGAGGGGGGGGGAGGAGGAAGAGGAGGGTAGGAGGAAGAGGAGGAGGGAGGAGGAGGAGGAAGAGGAGGAGGAAGAGGAGGAAGGGAAAGAGGAGGAAAGGGAGGAGGAGAGGAAGAGGAGGAGGAAGAAGGGGGAGGGAGGAGGAGGAGGAAGAAAAGAGAGGAAGGGGAAGGAAGAGGAGGGAAGGAGGAGGAGGAGGAGAGGAGGAGAGGAGGAGGAGGAGAGGGAAGAGGAGGAGAAAGGAGGGAGAAGGGGAGGAGGAAAGAAGAGGAGGAGGAGGAAGAGGAGGAAGGAGGAGGAAAAGGGAGGAGAGGAGGACGGAGGGAAGGAAGGGAGGAGAGGAGAGGAGAAGAGAGTGGGAAGAAGAGGAGAGAGGAGGAGGAGAAGAGGAGGAGGAGGAAGAAGAGGAGGAGGAGGAGGGAGGGGAGGAGGAGGAGGAAGAAGAGGAGGAGGAGGGGAGGGAGGAGGAGGAAGAGGGAGGAGAAGAAAGAGGAGGGAAGGAGAGAGGAGGAGGAAGAGGAGGAGGAGGAGAGGAGGGGAGGAAGAGGAGGAGGAGGAAGAGGAGGAGGATGAGGAGGAGGAAAGAGGAGGAGAGGAGGAAGAGGAGGAGGAGGAAGAGGAGGAGGGAGGAAGGAAAAGAGGAGGAGAGGAGGATAGGAGGGAGAAGAGAAAGGAGAGGAGGAGGAGGAGGAGGAAGAGGAGGAAGAGGAGAGGAGGAAGAGGAGGAAGGAAGGGGAGGGAAGGAGGAGGGAGGGGAGGAGGAGGAGAGGAGGAAGGAAGAGGAGGGGAAGGAGGAGAGGAGGAAGAAGAGGAGGAGGAGGAAAGAGGAGGAGGAGGAGGAGGAAAAGGAGAGGAAGAAGAGGAGATGGAGGAGGAGGGGAAGGAAGGGAGAGGGGAGGAGAAAAGGAGGAGAAGGAGAGGAGGAGGAGGGGAGGAGGCAGGAGGAGAGGAGGAAGAGGAGGAGGAGAAGAGAGGGAGGAGGAAGTGGAGCGGAAGATGAGGAGGAGGAAGAAGGAGGAGAGGAGAAGGAGGAGGAGGAGGAGAGGAGGAAGCGGAGGGAGGGAAAGGAGGAAGAAGGAGGAGGAAGGACGAGGGAGGAAAGAGGAGAGGAAGGAGGAAAAAGGGAGGAAGAGGAGGAGGAGGAGAACGGGGAGGAGGAGGAGGAGAGGAAAGGGAGGAGGAAGAGGAAGGGAGGAAGAGGAAGGAGGAGAGGAGGGAGGAGGAGGAGGAAAGAGGAGGAGGAGGAGGAGGAAAGAGAGAGAAGGAGGAGGAGGAAGGAAGAGGGGAGGAGGAGGAGGAGAAAGAGAAGGAGAAGGAAAGAGCGAGAGGGAGGAAGGGAAAAGGAGGAGGAGGAGGAGGAAACAGGAAGACTAGGAGGAGGAGGCGGAGGAGAGAGGAGAAGAAGAGAGAGGGAGGAGAAGAAAGAGGAGGAGGAGGAGGAAGGAGGAGAGGAGGAAGAGGAGAAGAGGAGAAGAAAGAGGGGGAGGAGGAAAGAGGAAGGAGGAGGAGAGGAAGAGGAAGAGGAGGAAAAGAGAGGGGAGGAGGGGAGGAGGGAGGAGGAATGAGGAGGAGGGACAAAGAGGGAGTGAGGAGGGACGAAGGGAGGAAGATGAGGAGGAAGAGGAAGGAGGAGGAGGAAGAGGAGGGAGGAGGGAAAGAGAGGAGAGCGAGGAGGAAGAGAGGAAGAGAAAGGAGGAGGAGGAGGAGGAAGAGAAGAAGAGGAGAAGGATGGAAGAAGAGGAGGAGGGAGGAGAGGAGGAGGAGAGAAGAAGGGGAGGAGGGAGGAGAGGAAGAGGAGTAGGAGGGTAGAAGGAGGAAGAGAAAGATGAGGAGGAGGAGGAAGAAGAGGAGGAGGAGGAGGAGGGAGGAGAGGGCAGGATAGAGGTAGGAGGAGGGAAGAAAAGGGGAGGATGGGAGGAAAGGAGGAAGGGAAAGGAGGAAGGAGGGAAGGAAGAGGGAAAGGAGGAGGAGGAAGGAAGAGGAGGGGAAAGAGGGAGGAGGGAGGACGAGGGAAAAAAGACGAGGAGGAGGGAGAGGAAGGAAGGAGACGGGAGGAGGAGGAGGGAAGAGGAGGAGGAGGAAGGAAGAGGAGGGAGAAGAGGAAGAGGAGGGGAGGAGGAAGAGGAGAAGGAAGCGGGAAAGGAAGAGAGGGGAGGAAGAGGAGGGGGAGGAGAGGAGGAGGGAAGGAGAGAGGAGAGGGGAGGACGAGGGAAGAAGAAGAGGAGGAGGAGGAGGGGACGGAGGAAGAAGAGGAGCAAGCGGAGGAGGGGAAAGAAAGGGGGGGGAAGGAGGAGGGGATGGGGAAGAGGAGGAGAGAGAGGAAGAAGAGGAGGAGGAGGAGGAGGAGAGGGAGGGAGGAGAAGAGAAAGGGAGGAGGAGTGAGGAATAGGAGGAGGAGGAGGAAAGGGCAGGAGGGAGGAGGGACGCAGAGGAGTCAAAAGGGGGGAAGTTAGGAAGGGGGGGAGGAAGGGGGGGAGAGGAGGTGTAAGAGGAGGAGGGAAGGAGGAGGCAGGAGGAGGTAAGAGGAAGGAGCAAGACGAGTGAAAGAAGAGGAGGCGCAGGACGAGGAGAGGAGGAGTGAAGGAAAAAGAAGAGGAGGAGGGGGGAGGAGGAAGAAGGGGGGGAGGGGAGGGAGGAGGAGTAGAGAGAAGGAGAGGAGGAGGAGAAGGAGTTCGGAGGCGGCAGGAGGAAGGAGGGAAACAAGAGACGGGGGGAAGAGAGGAGGAGGAGGAGGAAGCAGCGGGTAGGAGGAGGAGGAGCGTAGAGGAGGAGAGATGAGGAGAGAAAAGGGAGAAGGAAGGGAGGAAGAGAAGGAGGAAAAGGAGGTAGAAGAAGAGGAGGAGGAAGGAAGAAAATGGGCGGAAAGAAGGGAGGAAGAAGAGAGGAGGGTGAGGAGGTAGTAGGAAGAAGAGAGAGGAGAGAGGAGGAGGGAAGACGAAGGAGGGAGGAAGAGGAGGGACAGGAAGAAGAGGAGGAGGAGAGGAAGAGGAGGCGGAGGAGGATGATGAGGAGTGGAGGAGGAGGAAGAGGAGGAGGAGGAGGAGGAAGAGAAGGAGAGGAGGAGGAAGAGGAGTAAAAGGAGTAGGAAGAGGAGGAGGAGGAGGAAGAGGAGGAGGAGGAGGAGGAGGAGGACGAGGAGGAGCAGGACGAGGAAGAGTGATGAGCAGGGACGAGGAAAGCGGGGAGGGAGGAGGAAAAGAGGAGAGGAAGAGGAAGAAGAGGAGGGGAGGAGGAGAAAGGAAGAGGAGGAGGAGAGGAGAGGGTAGGAGGAGGAGGAGGAGGAGGAAGAAAAGAAGTCGGTAGGAGGAGGAGGAGGCAGAGGAGGAGCAGGAGGCGGAGGAGGAGGAGGAGGAAGACAAGGAGAGAGGAGGAGGAAGAGAGAAGACGAGGTGGAAGAAGATGAGGAGGAAGAAGAGGAGGAGGAGGAGGTAGGAGGAGGAAGAAGAGGAGGAGGAGGAGGAGGGGAAGAGAGGAGGAGGTGTGGAGGACAAGGAAGGAAGAGGAGAAAAGAGAAGAGGAGGAGGAGGAGGAAAAAGAGGAGGAGGCAGGAGGAGGAGTAGGCAAGAAAGAAGAAAGAGAGGAGAAAGAGGAGGAGGAAGAAGAAAAAGAGGAGGAATAAGAAGAAGAAGAGGAGAGGAGACAGAGAAGGAGGCTGGAGGAAGAGGAGGAGGAAGAAGAGAAGGAGGGAAGACGAGGAGAAGAAGGAGGAAGAGGAAGAGGAGGAGGAAATGGAGGAGGAGCAAACAGTAGGAGGAGGTGGAGGAGGGACGAAAAGGAGGAGAGAGCAGAAGAGGAGGAGGAGGGAGAGGAACAGGACGAGGAAAAAGAGGAGGAAGGAGGAGAGGAGGGAAGGGGAAGAGGAGGAGGCGGTGGAGGAGGAAGAAGACAGGGAGAGAAGAGGTGGAGGAGGAGGAAGAAGAGCGGAGAGGAAGGAGGAGGAGAGAGGCGGAGGAGGAGGAAGAAGAGGAGGAGACAGAGGAGGAGGAGGAGGAAGAGGAGGAAGAAGAAGAAAAGGAGGAAGAAGAGGAGGAGGAGGAGGAAGAGGAGGAGAAGGAAGAGGAGGAGGAGGAAGAGGAGGAGGAGGAAGTGTAGGAGGACGAAAAGGAGGAGGTGGAGGAGGAGGAGGAGGAGGACGAGAAGAGGAGGAGGAGGAAGAGGAGAGGAGGAGGAAATTGAGGAGGAAGA
>NW_027467558.1:35000-40000 GCF_046742065.1 Oratosquilla oratoria
AGGAGGAAGAGGAGGAAGAGGAGGAGGAGGAAGAGGAGAAGGAGGAGGAAGAGGAGGAGGAGGAGGAAGAGGAGGAGGAGGAAGAAGAGGAGGAGGAAGAAGAGGAGAAGGAGGAGGAAGAAGAGGAGGAGGAAGAGAAGGAGGAGGAGGAGGAGGAGGAAGAGAAGGAGGAAGAGGAGGAGGAAGAAGAAGAGGAACAGGAGGAGGAGGAAGAGAAAGAAGAGGAGGAGGAGAAGGAAGAAGAGGAGGAGGAGGAGGAGAAAGATGAGGAGGAGGAGGAGCAGCAGCTGGAAGAAGAGGAGGAGGAGGAGGAGGAAGAAGAGGAGGAGGAGGACGAGGAGGACGAGGAGGAGGAAGAGGAGGAGTAGGAGGAAGAGGAAGAGGAGGAGCAGGAAGAGGAGGAGGAAGAGGTGGGGAGGAGGAGGAAGAGGAGGAGGAGCAGGAGGAGGAAGCGAGGGAGGAGGAAGAGGAGGAGGAAGAGGAGGAGGAAGAGGAGGAGGAGGAAGAGGAGGAGGGAGAGGAGGAGGAGGAAGAGCAGGAGGAGGAGGAAGAGGAGGAGGAGGAGGAGGAAGAGGAGGAGCAGGAAGAGGAGGAGGAAGAGGAAGAGGAGGAGGAAGAGGAGGAGGAGGAGGCAAAAGAGGAGTAGTAGGAGGAAGAGCAGGAGGAGGAGGAGGAAGAGGAGGAGGAGGAAGAAGAGGAGGAGGAGGAGGAAGAGGAGGAAGAAGAGGAGGAAGAACAGGAGGAGTAGGAGGAAGAGGAGGAGGAATAGGAGGAGGAGGAGGAAGAAGAGGAGGAGTAGGAAGAGGAGGAGGAGGAGGAGCAAGAGGAGGATGAGGAAGAAGAGGAGGAGGAGAAGGAAGAGGAGGAAGAAGAGGAGGAGGAGGAGGAAAAGGAAGAAAAGGAGGAGGAGGAGGAGGAGGAGGAGGAGAAGGAAGAAGAGGAGGAGGAGGAGGAGGAGGAGTAGGAGGAGGAGGAGGTGGAAGAAGAGAAGAAGGAGGAGGAGGAAGTAGAGGAGGAGGAGGAGGAGAGGGAGGAGGAAGAAGAGGAGGAGGAGGAGGAAGAAGAGGAGGAGGAGGAGGAGGAAGAAGAGGAGGAGGAAGAGGAGGAGGAAGAAGAAGAGGAGGAGGAGGAGGAAGAGGAGAAGGAGGAGGAGGAGTAGGAAGAAGAGGAGGAGGAGGAGGAGGAAGAAGAGGAGGAGGAGGAAGAAGAGGAGGAGGAGGAAAAAGAGGAGGAGGAGGAGGAGGAAGAGGAAGAGGAAAAGGAGGAGGAGGAGAAAGAGAAGGAGGGGGAGGAGGAGGAAGAGGAAGAAGAAAAAGAAAGAGAAGAAGAAGAAGAGGAGAAGGAGGAGGAGCAGGAGGAGGAGGAGGAGAAGGAGGAAGAAGAGGAAGAGGAGGAGGAGGAGGAAGAAGAGGAGGAGTAGGAGGAGGAGAAATATGAGGAGCAGGAGGAGGAGGAAGAGGGGGAGGAGGAGGAGGAGGAGGAAGAAGAGGAGGAGGAGGAGGAGGAGGAGGATGAAGAGGAGGAGAAGAAAGCAGAGGAGGAGGAGGAGGAGGAAGAAGAGGAGGAGGAAGAGAACGAGGAGGAAGAAGAGGAGGAGGAAGAAAAGGAGAAGGAAGAAGAGGAGGAGGAAGAAGAGGAGGAGGAGGAAGAGGAGGAGGAGGAAGAGGAGGAGGAAGAGGAGGAGGAAGAGGAGGAGGAGGAGGAGGAAGAGGAGGAGGAAGAGGAGGAGGAGGAAGAGAAGGAGGAGGAAGAGGAGGAGGAAGAGGAGGAGGATGAGGGAAGAGAAGGGGGACGAAGAGGAAGAGTAAGAGGAGGAGGAAGAGGAGGAGGAAGAAGAGGAGGAGGAAGAAGAAGAGGAGGAAAAAGAGGAGGAAGAGAAAGAAGAGAAGGAGGAGGTGGAGGAGGAAGAAGAAGAGGAAGAAGAGGAAGAGGAGCAGCAGGAGGAAGATGAGGAGGAGGAGGAGGAGCAGTAGGAAGAAGAGGAGGAGGAGGAGGAAGAAGAGGAGGACGAGGAGGAAAAAGAGGAGGAGGAGTAGGAGGAAGAAGAGGATGAGGAGGAGTAGGAGGAAAAGAAGATACTGGGGAGGAGGAGGAGGAAGAAGAGGAGGACGAGGAGGAAAAAGAGGAGGAGGAGTAGGAGGAAGAAGAGGATGAGGAGGAGTAGGAGGAAGAAGAGGAGAAGGAGGAGGAGGAGGAAGAAAAGGAGGAGGAAGAGGAAGAAGAGGAGGAGGAAGAAGAGGAGGAGGAGGAAAAGAGGAGGAGGAGGAGGAAGAAGAGGAGGAAGAAGAGGAGGAGGAGCAGCAGGAGGAAGATGAGGAGTAGGAGGAGAAGCAGCAGGAAGAAGAGGAGGAGGAGGAGGAAGAAGAGGAGGAGGAGGAGGAGGAAGAAGAGGAGGAGGAGGAGGAGGAAAAAGAGGAGGAGGAGGAGGAGGAGGAGGAGGAGGAAAAAGAGGAGGAGGAGGAGTAGGAGGAAGAAGAGGATGAGGAGGAGGAGCAGGAAGAAGAGGACGAAGGGGAGGAGGAAGAAAAGGAGGAGAAGGATGAGGAAGAAGAGGAGGAGGACGAGGAAAAAGAGGAGGAGGAGGAGGAGGAGGAAAAAGAGAAGGAGGAGGAAGAAGAGGAGGAGGAGGAGGAGGAAGAAGAGGAGGAGGAGGAAGAAGAGGAGGAAGAGGAGGAGGACGAGGAGGAAGAAGATCAGAAGGAGGAGGAGGAAGAAGAGGAGGAGGAAGAGGAGGAGGAGGAAGAGAAAGAGGAGGAGGAGGAGGAAGAGGAGGAGGAAGAGGAGGAGGAAGAAGAGAAAGAAGAGGAGGAGGTGGAGGTGGTAGGAAGAAGAGGAGGAGGACGACGAAGACGAGGAGGAGGAGGAGCAGCGAGGTAGATGAGGAGGAGGAGGATGAAGAAGAAAGGAGGAGGAGGGAAGAGGAGGAGGAGAACAGGAGGAAGAAGAGGAGGTGGAGGAGGAAGAGGAGAAGAAAAAGAGGAGGAGGAAGAGTAGGAGGAAGAAGAGGATCAGGAGGAGGAATGAGGAGGAGGAAAAAGAGGAGGTGGAGGAGGAGGAAGAGGACCAGGAGGAGGATGAAGAGGAGGGAGGAGGGAGGAGAAAGAGGCAAAAGAGGGAGGAGGAAGGAGGAAAAAGTAGAGGAAGAGGAGTGGAAGCAAGAGGAGGAGGAAGAGGAGGTGGAGGAGGAGGAGGAGGAATAGGAGGAGGAAGGAGAGGAGGAGGAGGAAGAGATAGTACAGGTGGAGGTGGAGGAGGAAGAAGAGGAGGAGGAGGAAGAGGAGGAAGATGAGGAGGAGGAGGAAGAAGAGGAGCAGGAGGCAAGCAGGAAGAAGAGGTGGACGGAAGAAGAGCAGGAGGAAGACGAGGGAGAGAGGTAGGATGGAGATGAGGAGGAAGAAGAGGAGGAGGAAGAGAAAGAAGTGGAGATGGAGGTCAGGAGGAAGAGGCGGCGGAGGAGGAAGAGGAGGAAGAAGAAAGGAGAAGGAGGAGGAGGAAGAAGAGGGAGGCGGAGGAGGAAGAAGAAGAGGAGGAGGAGGGAGGAGTTGGGATTAAGAGGGAGGAGGAAGAGGAGGAGGAAGAGGAGGAGGAGTAAGAAGAGGAGGTGGAGGAGGAAGAGGAGGAGAGGAGAAGAACAGAGGAGGAGGAGGAGGAGGAGGAAGAGGAGAGGAGGAGGAGGAATAGGAGGAAGAAGAGGAGGAGGAGGAAGAAGAGGAGGAGGAGGAGGAAGAGGAGGAGGAGGATGGAGAAGGAGGTGGAAGGAGATGAGGAAGAGGAGGAGGAGGAGGAAGAGGAAGAGGAGGAGGAAGAGGAGGAGGTAGAGGAGGGAGGAGTAGGAGGAGGAGTGGGGGAGGAAGAGGAGGAGCAGGGACAAGGACGAGGAGGAGCAGGACGAGGAGAAGAGGAGAAGGAGGAAGAAGAAGGAGCTGGCTGGAGCAAGAAGAGGGAGGAGGAGGAGGAGGAGGAAAGGAGAGAAAAGGAGGAGGAGGAAGAGCAGGTGTTGGTGGAGGAGAAGTAAGAAGGAGAAGGAGGAGGAGGAAAATGAAGGAGGAGGAGGAAGAAGAGGAGGAGGAACGTGGAGGAGGAGGAGGAGGAAGAAGAGGAGGAGGAGGCGGAAGAGTAGAAGAGGAGGAGGAGGAGGAAGAAGAGGAGGAGGAGGGGAAGATGAGGAGGGAAAAAAGAGGTAGAGGGAGGAGGAGGAAGAAGAAGAGGAGGCAGGTAGAGTAGGAAGAAGAGGAAGAGGAGGGGAGGAAGAGGAAGGAGGAGGAAGAAGAGGAGGAGGAGGAGGAGGAAAAAAAGAGGAGGAGGAGGAGGAGGAAAGGTGAGGGAAGAGGAAGAGGTGGAAGGAGTAAGAAAAGGAGGAGGAGGAGGAAGAAGAGGAGGAGGAAAAGAAGGAGAAGAAGAAGTGGAGGAGGAGTAAGGAGGAGCATGATGAGGAGGAAAAGAAGTAGGAAGAAGAGGAGGGGAGGAGGAGACGAAGAAGAGGAGGAGGGGGAGGAATATGAGGAGGAGGAGGAGGAAGAAGAGGAGGAGGAGGAGGAGGAAGAAAAGGAGGAGGAGGAGGAGGAAGAAGAGGAAGAGAAGAAAGAAGAGGAGGAGGAGGAGGAGGAGGAGGAAGAAGTGGAGGAAGAAGAGGAGGAGGAGGAGGAGGAAGAAGAGGAAGAAGAGGAGGAGGAGGAAGAAGAGGGGGAGGAGGAAGAGGAGGAAAAAGAGGAAGAGGAGGAGGAGGAGGAAGAAGAGGAGGAGGAGGAGGAGGAAGAAGGAGAGGAGGAGGAGGAGGAGGAAGAAGAGGAGGAAGAGGAGGAAGAAAAGGAGGAGGAGGAGGAAGAAGAGGATGTGGAGGAGGAGGAGGAAAAAGAGGAGGAGGAGGAGGACGAGGAAAAAGAGGAGGAGGAGGAGAAGGAGGAAGAAGAGGAGGAGGAGGAGGAAGAAGAGGAGGAGGAAGAAGAGGAGGAGGAGGAGGAAGAAGCGGAGGAGAAAGAGGAGCAAGAGAAGGAGGAAGA
>NW_027467558.1:47500-90000 GCF_046742065.1 Oratosquilla oratoria
ATTATTGTCCTGTGTGAAGGAGAAAATCGACGGTTTTTTTCTGAGTGTGAAGATGAAAATCGACGGCAGTTTTGCCTAGTGTGAAGATGGAAATCGACGGTAGTTTTGCCTAGTGTGAGGGAGGAAATCGACGGTATTGTTGCCGAGTGTGAAGATGAAAATCGACGGTTTTTTGTCCTGTGTGAAGGAGAAAATCGACGGTATTTTTGCTTAGTGTAAAGATGAAAATCGACGTCAGTTTTGTCCTGTGTGGAGAAAATCGACGTTATTTTTGCCTAGTGTGAAGGAGGAATTATACGGTATTTTTGCCTTGTGTGAAGATGAAAATCGACGGCATTGATGCCCTCTGTGAAGGAGAAATCGACGGCATTTTTGCTTAGTGTGAAGATGGAAATCGACGGCAGTTTTGCCTAGTGTAAAGATGGAAATCGACGGTATTTTTGCCTACTTGTGTAGATAGAAATTGACGGCATTTTTGCCCTGTGTGAAGGAGTAAATCGACGGCATATGTGCCTTGTGTGAAGATGTAAATCGACGGTATTTTGGCCAAATGTGAAGTTGGAAACCGACTGTATTTTTGCCTAGTGTGAAGATGGAAATCGACGGTGTTTTTGCCTAGTTTAAGACGACGTGAAAGGGAAATCCAGATGTCAAGGGGCGAAATTTTCAGGTCAGCACGTGGCCTTACGTAACACCGAACGAAACATTCTGAGAAAGCCGTGTAGAGAAAAATGTTTTAAGAATATAGAAAAGACGATGAATTTTGACAATTGTGTTCTTATTAAAACTGAGCGAAACACTCTGAGAAAATCTTTAAATACACGTAGAAAGAAACGTTAAAAGACGATGAATTTTGACAATTGTGTTGAACGAAACATTCTGAGAAATTTTCTAAACACGTGGAGAGAAAGATGTTATAAAAATATAGAAAATATGATGGATTTTGATGCGACGTGACGTCATAACGTCGGCATCAGAGTGCGGGAAGATTTTTCAGTCCTTGTGTTATGGTCATCGCGCGTAGGCAACTTTTTCCTTGACTTTAGGCGATGAAAACATATTTCTGTATTTTGAGGACCAAAAACTCGATGGAGATAATCAGGAAACTTAAAATGTATATATACAAAAATAGCGTTTTCTATCGACGTCATGAAAATAATGACGGCAATGGAGCGCGGTGCATTGTGGGATTAATGACGTCTTTCCCAATGTAAGAATCTAAAAATTAGTCTTTTTGTCAACTATCCATGTGCATAGTTGTATGATTAAGCAGTTGTTGCACATAGATTATATTTCTGCCAACAACATATTTCCACCAAAATGTAAATATTTATTTTCCAAACTCACCCTTTTTGGCGCATTTCATTTACTGCAAAGTATCTACATCAAATACAATGTCCTCATTTCATTCCTTCTTCCTTAAAGAACCTAATATTGCAAATTAATCGACAAAAGTAATTATAAAGATACCAAGTATCAAGATGATATAATGTTAATCATCAAAATTCGCAAACACAATAGCAAATGTACTCATACCTCCAACCTCCATTTGAATAACGACAATATGACTTCCGTTGCAGACATCTAGACGTCTCCAGGGACATATTCAACAGAATATGACGGAAAGATAATTTGTTGTTTGGAGATTTGAAAAATTAATATTTGTAACCATATATCAAAATCCCACGAATCAAAATGTCATAGTCAATATTATCCCATTGCTCATAATCCCACACATAATATTCCAGGATGTTGATAATATTAATAAACACTACATGTTAAAGTATAATTTCATTTGATAAACTCATTAATGAATATAGGCCTAGGTTAATTGGCGTGGGATTTTTACCAATGGGATTATGATCTTATGGGACTCTGTCATGGATTCGACACAGGCAAGGTCATTATATCAAGACAACAGGTCAGGACTCGCAGTATTGGATTTAAACTGGACAAATTTAGATTAATTTTTTTTCAAGAAACGGTTAGACAACTTTATGCACGGGGATGACAAGTGGTAATGGACATGGAACTGAATATTGTAGGCCACATGGCCTCTTGCAATCTCCTTTGTTCTTATGTTCTTATCCCACTGGGCGTCGACGACCGTTGAGAGTTTGTTCGAGTCAAAAACGACGTTGGTTACAAAATTCAAATTTTCAAATGATATTTCCGTTACATCTACCAAAGATGAAGGATGAACTACGAAATTGTGTAAATCTAGATACGGATGTTAGACATACTGTTGAATTGTGCTTGGGGTGTCTAGGTTTCTGTAATAAGCCAAGTCATATTCTAGTTGTATTCAAATGTTGGAGGTTGGAGGTAGGAGGATGTCGGAGGAAAAATAGCCCAGTGTGATTGATAACCCTCCTGGAGGTCAGCCATATTGGATTTGCAAGTTTGCACCTAGATGCTACGCAAGTTTGACGACAATTATTAAGATCAGACTATTTGTTACGAAAATTTCCTTAACGATAAGAAATATAAAATAATGAAAATAATTATATTTTGGGATCCGGCGAATTCACCGACAACAATTCATCGATACACACAATTCATCGAAAAATTAAGATATTCTAATTTAAAATATATAACTAGGTTGTGTTTTCATCCTTGATTTAGCATACTTTTACCTATGATAATGAAATAATTACTTTCATAACCTTTATTCAGGATGAAGAATTTCTTTTCGTAGTATTTATCAAGAATAGTTAAAAAAAATTTACTGACAGAACTATTGAAAATGACAAATCAGTTTAAACTAAACTCAGAACTATAAATTGGTTTACTTAAAATTATAAAGCTAGGTTATGGGCTATTGCCAGCAAATAATCAACGACATTGCTGTATGAAGGATATCTAATTTCTACAAAGTCTTTTTTTATCCGTTCAGAAGAGTCACGATATTTCTTTCTTTGTAGTCGAGATGAAGTACTACCAGCCAAGTATTGATCGACTTTGACTTCATTATAGTTTTGTTCCTTGATTTAGCACACTTTACCTTTGATAATGAAATAGTTACTTTCATAGCCTTTATCTAGGATACTACAAAAGCAAGGTAGAATTTCTTTTCATATAGTTCAAATTCTTTAATGACAGAACTATCAAAAATGACAAATTAGTACTTAAAACTATGGCATAGGACATTTGAGACAGGTTGCTGGACACCGCCCTAATATTTGGAAGTTTTTCGACTGCCTGAAGAAAGAACAAAACTATAATGAAGTCAAAATCGATCAATACTTGGCTGCTACTTCATTTCGACCACAAAGAAAGAAATATCGTGACTCTTCTGAACGGATTAAAAAAAAAAAAAAAAAATTGTAGAAAGATATCCTTCATATAGCAACGTCGTTGATTATTTTCGGGCAAACATGTTTGTCAAACGTGTATGAAGTGATGTTTGACCGTGTGAATGGTTGTCTAACGGTTTGTCAAACGTGTTTGAAGTTATGATTGACCGTGGGAATGTTTGACAAACCGTTTGACCGTGTGAATGGTCCTTTATACGTGAATATCTCTCTTCGACATGTCGATTTGTACACAAACATTTCACGTCGATACGTTTAGTCAAACGGTTTGTCAAACACTTTTGACAAACGTGTTTGAAGTGACATTTGACCGTGTGAAAGTCAAACGATTCGTCAAACGTGTTTGAAGTGATGTCAGACCGTGGAAATGTTTGACAAACAGTTTGTCAAATAAATGAAAAGTAATGACACAAGATCCATTTTAACATTCTTGTAAGTTTTGACTAATTCATTACATAGTGATGGATATGTTTATGTTAAAGATAATTCTTCTTTCCAGGCATTCTACCCATCATAACTGATCGTTTTGGAGTTCTATGGTCCTCCATACGTGTCACATGCCCTGCAGCCCATCTCAGTTTTGTTCTGCTTATAAATGTTAAGAATAATAAAATTTAAATTAAAGGCTGCATGTAAAGGTGACACACACCCCTCCCTCGCCCCCAACACATGCTGTTCCACAACTGCAGGTTCACATATTCTTATCTTTGGCATACTCGTAGATGTAACAGTTCCACATTTTGTGTCAAAAATAATTTCTTTTAAATGATTTTTGTTTGTTTAGGGGGTGTTGACATTTATTTTGGCCCCTTCCAATGGTTATTACCTTTTTTTGTTCATTGCTTTGAAATTCTCATAAATTCCACATTGATGGGCGTCATGTGTACATTGTATTGAGATTAGTGATGCATAAAAACGTTTTTTTTAATAGCAAGTTTTATTTAAAGAAATATATATATATATATATTATTCTTTTTACATGTCCAAATTTGTTCAGATATTAAATATCAAATATATGAAAACAGGTTTAAGTACTTGATTCATCCCTCCACATATGCGTATCTACCTTATTCAAAGAGACATCAGACACAGTAATTGACCTTTTTAGTCAGGACTCAGATGCTGCAACATTTGTGGATACTGTATTATGGGCCAATATGGCTACCTTACAAAATTTGCTCTTAGTATAATCTTCAAAGATTAAACATTCCAAATGTCCTTGTCATGAATGGTTGATAAGGTATGCACAAATTAATCATGGTCTATGGGCCTGGAAGGAAAAAGGAAGAAGAGAGAGAGTGCAGCAAGGAAGGAAGGATAGGGGGGGCAAATGGAGCCTTTGATCTGTCATGGCCTGATCCCCTGGAGGAGGGGGGCAGGGCGGGGGGGGGGGAAGTTCGTAGGAAGAGGCAGCATCAGACTCAGACATTGTAGATATAGATAGTTCAGGCTCACTCTGAACTTCTGACTCCATCAATCCAAGTCCTGCGGTTCCTGCTGTTCCTCTTCAGGCTCCTCTATATCAGAGTTGCATCTATAATAATTGAGATCAATCAATCGGTCCATTGGCCCTGGTCTCTCTTGCAGAAGACCCATGGTCTCTCATGAGGCAGCCAGTGACAGTAACAGCCTCCTCCTCCTGCATCCATCCAATGTGGACAAACAAGATTTGCAAATGTTACACATTTCGGGGCACATCGTGAACAATTGTCACCCCCAGAACGCCCACATGAAGGATTGTCACTCCCACATTCTCTCTCTCTCTCTCTCCCTCCCACCCTCTCTCTCTCCCACTCCTCTCTCTCCCTCCCCCTTCTCTCTCTCTCTCTCCCTGCCCCCTTCTCTCTCTTCCCCTCCCCCCCTCTCTCTCTCCCCTCCCCTCTCTCTCCCCTCCCCTCTCTCTCCCTCTCCCCCTCTCTCTTTCTCAACCCTTTCTCTCTTTCCCTCCCCCCTCCCTCTCTCTCCCTTCCCCTCACTTTCTCTCTTCCTTCCCTCTCTCTTTCTCTCTGTTTCTCCCCCTCCCCCTTTCTCTGTCTCTTTCCCTCCCCCTCTCTCTGTCTCTCCCCCTCCCCCTCTCTCTGTCTCTTCCTCCTCTCTCTCTCTCTCTCTCTCTTCCTCCTCTCTGTCTCCCTCCCTCTCTCTATCTCCCCCTCCCCCTCTCTCTCCCTGCCCTCTCTCTCCCCCTCTCTCTCTCTCTCCCTCCCCCTTCTCTCTCCCTCCCAATCTCTCTCTCTCTCCCCCTCCCCTTCCCCCTCTCTCTCCTCTCCCCCCTTTCTCATATCCCCATCCCTCTCTCCCTCCTCCCACCCCCTCTCTCTCTCTTTCCCCCTTTCTCTCTGTCTCTTCCCTCCCCCGTCTCTCTCTTTCACCCTCCTCCTTCCCCCTCTCTCCCCCCTCCTCTCTCTCTCTTTCCCCCTCTCCCGTTTTTCTCTCTCTCCCTCTCTCCATCCCCCCTCTCTCTCTCTCTCTCTCTCTCTCACCCTCTCCCCTCTCTCCTTCTCCTCTCCTCCCTCTCTCTCTCTCTTCTCCCTCTCTCTCCTCCCCTTCTCTCTCTCTCTCTCTCTCTCCCTCCCTCCCCCTCCTCCCTCTGTCTCTCTCCCTCCCCCCTCTCTCTCTCTCTCTCCCCCTCCCCCTCTTTGTCTCTCCCCCTCCCCCTTTTCTCTCTTTCTCCCCTTCCCCCTTTTCTCTCCCCCTCCCCCTCTCTCTCTTCCCCTCCCCCTCTCTCTCCTCGTCCCCATCTCTCTCTCCCCCTCCCCTATATATCTCTCTCTCTCCCTCTCTCTCTCCCCCCTCACTCACTCACTCACTCTCTCTCTCTCTCTCCCTCCTCCTCCCCTCCTCCTCCCCTTTCTCTCTATCTCTCTTCCCCTCCCCCCTCTCTCTCTCCCTCCCTCAGCCCTCTCTCTCCCTCCCCCTCTCTCTTTCTCTCCCCCTCCCCCTCTCTCTCCCCCTCCCCCTATCTATCTCTCTCTCCCTCTTTCCCTCTCTTTCTCTCTCCCTCCCCCCCTCACTCACTCACTCACTCTCTCTCTCTCTCCCTCCTCCTCCCCTCTGACTCCCCCCCTCTCTCTCTCTCTCCCTCCCCCTCCCTGTCTCTCTCCCCCTCAACAGATTGTAGCACTTTGTATGCCTGTAGGAGATACAAGTAAATGCCTAGTTGGAAGTATGTATGTATGTATGTATGTATATATATGGTAAAGTGTCCGAATGGTTAGGCTCAATGACTAAAACACGTAGAAATGTGTTGGCTCTTTATTTGTAGCACAGAATATGATATGTGTGTCGGAGGCTGAATGGGGGAGAGAACTAATCGGCACTGTGAATATGCTATCACACTTACTCTTTGTGTCCTGAACCAGCACTTGCTTGACCACGACCGCCTGGTAGCGTAGTCAGAGATAATC
Source organism: Oratosquilla oratoria (assembly GCF_046742065.1). NCBI lineage: Eukaryota > Metazoa > Arthropoda > Malacostraca > Stomatopoda > Squillidae > Oratosquilla > Oratosquilla oratoria. Next base: position 54,219 of record NW_027467558.1, read on the forward strand.
TGCGTATTGTCCGGAGCGGGCTAGTCGCCCTGCTGGTTCAGCGTAGCGAGTCATCCAATCAGATGCTAGCATCTGGGTCACGTGATGACGCGCATCTGGGTCACGTGATGACGCGCATCTGGGAACAATGGTCACGCTAGGTCGCGTCCCCCCGCCAGCTTAACGCGGGAACACGTGACCCAACGCGAGACGCTTACCATAGAAATAGTCACGCGTTGTACTTATGCCACATCCCTCCCCCTACCAACAAAAGGCAGCGACAGCCGCCGAACACAAAACCAATTCAGCGTGAGGGAATAACCGATGTGTACGACGTAAAGAGGTGGCCCACCAAAAATAGGTCGCCTAGTTACGTCAATCACTACGATAAAAAAAAAACCCTCCGCGGCAAAATGCCCCCCCCCCCAAAAAAAAAAGGGGGAAATAAAGATACAAGGGCTCCTGCCCCTCTGCAGGCGATGGTGTTGTCGTGAGAAGGGGTTGGTGTCCTTCACTTGGCGGTGCTGAGCCCTCTCGTCATCTGAGAGGTGTTCGACGTCCCACGACCAGCAGAGACTGGTAACCTGTGAAAACAACAACAGCAGAATCTTGTTCCAGAGGGGGGGGGGGGTTAGCTGTCATGCAACCGAGGCAGGGTGCGAAGGAAGTATATTGATGTTTTCACAAATGGGGAAATGTGTGCACAACTGAAAAGGAAAAAAAAATATGGACATGACAGGTTCCAACTTACGTGGACGTGGTACACGGAGAGGTCACATGGCTGTATCTTCCCGTCAACCTGGTGCGTGTGCGTGAAAGATGCTGCTTCACCCTGTCGACGCGCTGTGGAGCTCCAACCGCTCCATGCCACAAAGCATTTAGCTGCCTGCTACAGACTTATGCTTTGCGGAGCTGTAAAAATGAGCAGCGGCAGAAACTTTGCACAGAAGAGGGGGGGGGGGGTTACGAGTGATCACACTCCTAAGAAATATTTATATACAACAACCATTATTTACATGAAATATTTCAGAACGAGGGGAAAATATGCACCTGATCGCTGCCAAATGACGGCAGGTGTGAAGAGAAAGTCTCTACCATGATGGTAGGTTGGAATCCTTCTCACGAGTGATTACTCGGAGGGATCAGACTCGCTACTCTGGAGTAGGTCTGTAACCTCTTGCTCATGTGTGGGGAAAGCTCTTCGTACGTTTTTATTCTCACACACAGAGAGATTGCCCTCGAGTTTGATCAGGTCCGTGTGGACACAGAACTCACGTCCCGACTTGATATGCTTGATGGCATAAATGACATCGCTCACCCTTCTGATTACTCTATAGGGGCCTTGGTATAATGGCTGCAGTTTCTTTGACACCCCCTGTCTAGGTTTTGCGGTTACGTACACTCTATCACCAAGGGCGAGCTGCTTTACTCTAGCCCTGGGCCGTTTCGTGTGCCTGTCAATAGTGGCAGCCTCTATGAACTTTTGGCACCTATCGAAACATGCATTTGCTAACGCCATTGTTTCGGCTGCAAGGTTTTCGGCGTTGTACCAAGGGGCACTTGGCCTGGTAAACTCAGTTATAGGTAGGACGGAGTCTCTGTGAAAAAGGAGGAAATGAGGGGAATCTCTAAGGACTCTATGGTACGCGGAATTGTACGCCAACACCGCCAGAGGAAGCATCTGGTCCCAGCCGGTTTGATTATCCTGTACTAGGGACCGTAATATCTTAATCATTGTACCATTTACCCTTTCCACTATACCATTACTCGAGGGATGCATAGGGGTGATTTTGTGGTGGCTGATGTTTGCCATCGCCATCACCTCTTTGAACGTCTCGTTCATGAATTCACCACCGCCATCTGAGATTACCTGCCTTGGAGCGCCATGTATGGCCAGGACGTGTTGTAGAAAGGCACGGGCTACTGTCCTCGCTTCCTTTGAATTAATAGGTACAGCGACCAGGAAGCGGGTTAGTACATCGACTACGGTCAGGATGTACTTCGCACCAGTTAGCGTGGTGGTTAGTGGACCAATGAGGTCAACGTGCACTCTCTCAAATGGAGCTTTCACGTCAGGAAACTGTCTAAGTGGAGCTGGGAGGTCATAGGAAGGTTTGCAAGTAATGCAGATTTTTTTTTTTTTTTTATATAAAATCCTTCACATCCTCCGACATCTTAGGCCAGAATGCAAACTTCTGTAGGCGTTCCAGAGTAACTTGGATTCCGCCATGGCCGGCCATCGGAAGGGAATGGGCGATGCGTAACGCTGCCGCCTTTGCTCCATCAGGGCATACCAGGCGAAGCTCTTCCAACTGGTATGCATTCCTACGCGCATGATATAGGAGTCCGTCGGGGAGGAGTCGGAACTCCCCGATTGGCACTCTTAGGCGCGGGATCTTTGGCACTTCTGACGTCACTCCTTTGAGGTACTGTTTTACTCGACCCCAATCAGGGTGTGTATCCTGATCCTTTCGGATCTCAACCTGGTTCCAGGTGATGGTATCCTCCTCAGTAGTTGTGCATGAGTTCCCTCGGCCACCCGTGGTTACGGCCGAAACTATGAAGTCATCTATAGGGTGGTCAGCCCCCCGTATCCGAGAGAGTGCGTCCGCAACAATGTTGAGTCTCCCAGGTATGTACTCGACCTGGATGTCAAAGTCGGCGATGGCCATCTGCCACCGGAGGATCCGAGTGTTTGTGCCCTTAACAGTGAAGAGCCAGACCAATGGCCTGTGATCACTCATCAACCGGACAGGATAGCCCATGATTAGTGGGCGGTTAACCGTGAGACCGTACACTGCCGCTAACGCTTCTCTCTCCACGGTGCTGTACCGTCTCTCATGCGTGTTCAGCGTGCGACTGAAGTACGAGAGTGGACGTCTCGCACCTCCTTCGCCCTCTTGCTGAAGCACGCCCCCGATAGCCGAGGCACTAGCATCGGTGGTGAGTTACGCGTGACTATTTCTATGGTAAGCGTCTCGCGTTGGGTCACGTGTTCCCGCGTTAAGCTGGCGGGGGGACGCGACCTAGCGTGACCATTGTTCCCAGATGCGCGTCATCACGTGACCCAACGCGAGACGCTTACCATAGAAATAGTCACGCGTTGTACTCATGCCATATATACGTGCATGCGTGTGGCGGGCGTGAATCTTCTAGAACAATCAAATTGCCATTCTGTTTACATTATTATCAATTATTTTGTAATGCGGAAGTTGACTAAATGAGATAGATTATTAATATGATCAAAATTTGAATTATTGTATAACTCAGATTGGATGTATGTCAAATTTCTGTGTGCAAGGAATGATTGTGGAAAATTTAAATAAAATAGGCAACTGTTTTGGGCACGCCATCCCAGCTTGAAATAGCGGCCCAGCATATCCTTTGGGGCAGTAGCACTTGTATCCTCCCAGATCGAAGTCCTGCTGGTATTATGACGGGAAATGGCTGTCTGGGCTTGGGAGCGGGCAGGCGGACGGTTGGCAAGCGTCGGGCTCGCCAGACGTCGCGTCGCCATGGAAACTAGCAACGCAGAGCTCACAGCGCGCCCCTGCTGTGAACAGTGTTGACATTCCTTATTAATGCACAAAACACATTTATCCCCCTAAAGTCAATACGGAAAAATAGTAATACTCCCAAATGGATGACGGACAGATTGAAACATGAGATCGGAATGAAAAGAGGACTTTACGTAAAAAAAAAAAAAAAAAAAAAAAAAAAACGGGGAATCACACCTTAGATCAAGATATAACGAAATGGCAAAGCTGGTTAAAAGGAATACACGTACAGCGAAACGTAATTATGAAATCAAGGTTGCCAGTCAAGCAAAATCCAAACCAAAGGGTTTCTTTCACCTCTATAGAACAAAAAATAAAGAAAGAATAGGACCAATTAAAAACGATGAAAATGTCATGATAGAATCGGAGGAAAAAATGAGTGAGGAGTTTAACAATTATTTTCTATCGGTGTTTACTAATGAGAGGTTAGATAAAGTACCTGACTGCGATCCGATTTACAGAGGGGATGAAGAAAGTAGTCTATCTAATATCAGCATTAGTAAAGAAGAAGTAGTCAAGCAGATTGAAAGACTTAAAGCTACAAAATCTCCGGGTCCAGACGAATTTTTTTTCCAAGAATGCTTAAGGAGTTTAGATTTTAAATCTGCGACCAGTTAACTGAAATATTCAATAAATCGGTAGACACTGGTTCTGTGCCAACTGCTGGGAGGCAGGCAAACGTTGTTCCTGTTTTTAAGAAGGGAGATAGATCGTCTATATGCAACTACAGGCCAATCAGTTTGACATCGGTCATAGGAAAAATGCTTGAATCAATAATAGTAAATAGACTCAGAGAACACATCGAAGGGCATAATTTAATTCGTGATTCACAGCATGGTTTCTCCAAGGGTAAGTCATGTGTGACTAATCTTCTATTCTTTTACACTAAAGTATATAAGGCGTCAGACAACAATGAAAATTACGATGTTATTTACCTTGACTTTAGCAAAGCGTTCGACAAGGTGCCTCACCAGAGACTACTAAATAAAATCAAAGCCCATGGTATAGAAGGAAAAGTGTTAGAATGGATTAGAGCTTGGATTAGTAACAGAAAACAGCGGGTCACCATAAATGGAATACAATCTAGGTGGGGCAATGTTACTAGCGGGGTCCCCCAGGGCTCGGTTTTGGGTCCCTTGTTGTTCATTATGTACATAAATGACTTAGACGATGGGATAAATAGTGATGTTAGTAAGTTTGCGGACGACACTAAAATAGGACGTCTAATTAGGTCAGGAGACGACGCAGAGATTCTGCAGGATGACCTTAATAAATTGTTAACATGGTCGGAGAAATGGCAAATGAACTTCAATATCTCTAAGTGTAGCGTGTTAAACGTAGGGCTACACAACCCCAAAAATAGATACATCTTAGATAACACGTTTTTAGACAAATTTGAGTGCGAGAGGGACTTAGGTGTTCTGGTGAGTCCGGACCTTAAAACCAGGAAGCAGTGCATTAGCGCCAGAAATACAGCTAACAGGGCATTAGGTTTCATTGCTAGGACGGTAACGAATAGGAGTGCAGAGGTAATTATTAAACTCTATCTAGCGATAGTTAGACCCATCTTTGACTATGCGGTACAGTTTTGGTCTCCGTCCTACAGAATGGACATCAATTCACTAGAATCACTACAGAGAAGAATGACCAAAATGATACATGGACTCGGAAATTTGCCTTACGAAGAGAGGCTTAGGCACCTAAACTTACACTCTCTGGAAAGACGCAGAGTGCGGGGTGATCTAATAGAAGTGTTCAAGTGGATCAAAGGCTATAACAAGGGTGATGCAAACAAGGTCATCATAATAAAACAACAGGGCAGGACTCGCAGTAATGGGTATAAACTGGACAAATTTATATTTAAGAAGGAAATAGGCATGAATTGGTTTACTAATAGGGTGGTCGACGAATGTAATTGACTTAGTAACCATGTAGTGCGCGCTGAAACAATCAGTTGTTTTAAAAAACGACTAGACAACTAAATGGATAGGGACAACAGGTAATGATGGATACGGGGCTGCCTAGTGTAGGCCTTATGGTCTCTTGCAGTCTCCTTTATTCTTATGTTCTTATGTATGGTGTTGGCCGCGTGCAGTGTTAATTTGTGCTCTATAGTTAAATGTTTGCTCTTGTTCCTCCCAGAATTTGTCTAGCTTTGCCTCAAACTTTTTGACTGAGTCTGCATTTACCACCCACTCTGGTAGCTCATTCCAATTATTAATGACCCTATTGTTAAAGGAGTACTTTCTCAGGTCCAACCGTGACTTCGCTTATTACAGAAATCATTTCAACAACATGTCTAACATTCGTATAGCTTTACAATCTTAATTACATCGTTCAGTTTTGCCATTTATAACGGAAAGTTTATTTGATATTTGGAGGTTTGAAAAAATATTGTAACCGAAGTCGTTTTTACTCAAACGAACTTTGAACGGTCGGCGTTAGTGAATCCCAGTGTGATAATACATTAGGTAGGTGCTCGCTTACCTGAGATGTGGCTGGCGGCTTCTCGTCTTTGTAACCGTCAGGGACAGACAGACAGAGAGCATCGTGACAGTTGTCAAGGTGATGACGGAAAAGATGACTTGCCAGGGGTGCGTGGCGCACAGTCGCCCATGGCGGCCCCCCCACATCCCCAACTGAACGACGCGACGCCCCACCTTTGGGCTGCAAAAGATAAGCAAAACAGATGATGATGCTGATATCAACAACAACAACAATAGTAATGATAATAACAATGATAATGATAATAATAATAATAATAATAATAATGATGATGATGATGATGATGATGATGATGATGATGATGATGATGATGATGATGATGATGATGATGATGATGATGATGATGATGATGATGATGATGATGATGATAATGATGATGATAATGATAATAATGATGATAATGATGATAATGATGATAATGATAATAATGATAATAATGATAGTAATAATAATAATCGTAATATTAGTAATAACAATAATAACAATAACAATAACTATAGCAATAATAATGATAATACTAATAATGATAATGATAATAATAATAATAAATAGTAATAATAATAAACATAATAAACAATAGGTAATAATAATAACAATAATAACAAAGATAATAGTATTAATAATAATGATAATGATAATAATAATAACAATAATAATAATAATAATAATAATAATAATAATAATAACAATAATAATAATAATAATAATAATAATAATAATAATAATAATGATAATAAATAAATGAATAAATAAATAAGTAAAACCCAACTCCTCACCCATCCTCCCTCTACTAGTTGGATGAATAATAGATGCTAGGAATTCCTTAAGGAAAACCAGGACATATTACTATGCTAAGTTTCGGTTAATATATACAACTTTTATGCTCTGTAACTGTACCACACACAAGAAGAATAATCACCAATAAACTCTTTACACACGATTGCAGCAAACAAGTAAATAAAGAAAAAAAAGCGACAAAAATAAGGAAGGGGAAGAAACAATCGAGAGAAGAGAGGGAGGGAGGGAAATGTCGACAAAACGACGCCGAAAGCCCACTCAATGAATGCAATATCTTCACCAGTAATATTTAGATTTTTCTACGCCAGATGAATTTACCATCTGAGAGGTTGACTTTAAAAAAATGAGCTTCAGTCAATTCAATAACCTGTTTTGGATCAGAGGCATCATACAGGAAAAAAGTCCTAAAAACATAAAATCGAGTCACTTGGGTACAGCAAACGACATTACGTCATAAAGCGCGCAAGACGCAACGAAGCCAAGTTGACTCGAGTCGCTGTGTAGGAAAAAAAATAATGCACAAGTAGGCTGTTTAAAAATACTTATGCACAGTCGGTAATATTGGCACATTATAACAGTGTGTTTTAATAGAAATAAACACAAAACCCGGGCCGTTCCCATTAACACCTGCGAGTTGCAGCTTCAGAATGGGACCAACCTATTTATCAACGCCCCTTGCCTGAGCCAAGACATGAGTGAAGGTCAGGGCGCTCGCGCGCGTACGTCGTATCCGGGGACGTTGACATAGGTACGATAATCATTTCCTTGATTTGTTCGTCCGCTATTCTACAATGTTCGTGTCAGACATTATTTCATGCGTAAACAGGTAAATAAATGCACATATAAATGAATAAAATAAAATATAGATAAACTGATAAATATTATATATATAAAAATGGAAATGGTCAAAACTAAAATTTTTGAACGAAAGTGCGTGACCCGAACAAAAGGTAACAGGGGGGTCATGGACCGGGGTGAGTGTTTTAACAGTGATCTGGCGCGGGGACGGTCTGGAAGAAAACGATTTATACGGTTACTATACACAACAACATGGGTGTATACATAAAAAAATATTTCTCTCTAAACCTTCGAACCTCCTACTCCGGAAATGAGTCATAAAACGGAATTACGGAATTCTGACAAAAGAATCTTTACGAAATATTAATGAGAAAATATTTACGAAATATTGCCAAGAGAATCTTTCCCAAATGTTAACAAGAGAATCTTTACGAAATATTACCAAGAGAATCTTTACGAAATATTGCTAAGAGAATCTTTACGAAATATTGCCAAGAGAATCTATATACATAAAAACGGAATTACGGAATTCTGACAAAAGAATCTTTACGAAATATTAATGAGAAAATATTTACGAAATATTGCCAAGAGAATCTTTACCAAATGTTAACAAGAGAATCTTTACGAAATATTACCAAGAAAATCTTTACAAAATATTGCTAAGAGAATCTTTACGAAATATTGCCAAGAGAATCTATATCTAATTAAATAAAAATGGAAATGGTCAAAAGTGAGATTTCTGAACAAAAATGCGTGACCCGAACAAAAGGTAACAGGGGGTCATGGACCGGGGTGAGTGTTTTAACAGTGATCTGGCGCGGGGACGGTCTGGAAGAAAACGATTTATACGGTTACTATACACAACAACATGAAGACTCCCTCGGGAGATTTTGAAGACTCTTTCGTAAATCCCGTGGAATTTCCATTTATTCAAAGCTTAACGTGTGACGTCATGTCGCGTTGCTTTCTGAGCTCCTAACAGAACTTCACGAAAATAAGGAGATAAATAAATAAATACACAAATAAATAAACAGTATTCAAACGTCTATAAATGTTTATTGTGACATGACATAAACGATTCAAAAATCTTTTTTGCCTTTATAATTGACCTAACGAAAAAGAGAAGGAGAGAGAGAGAGAAAGAGCGAGAGAATTTGACGACACCGTCGGGAGACTTTGACGACTCCTTTTGGAGACTGAAGGCTCCTTTAGGAGATTTTGAAGACTCCTTCGTAATACTTAAAAGTTGAATAACCGTGGAATTTCCGCGGGTCCTATGTGACATAACATAAACGATTAAAAAAATGTATTGCCTTTATGATTGACCTAACGAGAAAGAAAGAGAGAAAGAGAGAGAGAGACACACGACGGGAGAATTTGACGTCGGGAGACTTTGACGACTACTTCTGGAGACTAGAGACTCCTTCGGGAGATTTTGAAGACTCCTTTGTAATATGTTACGAAATAGCAAAAATTATATGTACTCTAATGAAGAGCGAGCGAAGCGAGCTACGCCATAGGCTAAGCACACCTAAGCACACAACAACATGGGTGTATTCTTTTCTAATATAAAAAAATTTAATGGTTGCTTACGCCGTCCGGTGGTAATTCGGTCACACCTTCGCGTTTGGTGGTAAATCGGTTACACCGCCAACTACGGTGAAGAAGAAGAACTCGAAGAAGAAGAAGAACTCGAAGAAATCGAAGAAGAAGAAGAGGAAGAACTCGAAGAAGAACTCGAAGAAGAAGAAGAAGAAGAAGAAGAAGAAGAAGAAGAAGAAGAAGAAGAAGAAGAAGAAGAAGAAGAACTCGAAGAAGAAGAACTCGAAGAACTCGAAGAAGAGGAAGAAGAAGAACTCGAAGAACTCGAAGAAGAAGAAGAAGTAGAACTCGAAGAAGAAATCGAAAAACTCGAAGAAGAAGAACTCGAAGAACTCGAAGAACTCGAAAAAGAAGAACTCGAAGAACTCGAAAAAGAAGAACTCGAAGAACTCGAAAAAGAAGAACTCGAAGAACTCGAAAGAGAAGAACTCGAAGAACTCGAAGAAGAAGAACTCGAAGAAGAAGGAGAACTCGAAGAAGAAGAACTCGAAGAACTCGAAGAAGAACTCGAAGAACTCGAAGAAGAACTCGAAGAAGAACTCGAAGAAGAACTCGAAGAAGAATTCAAAGAACTCGAAGAAGAACTCGAAGAAGAATTCGAAGAACTCGAAGAAGAACTCGAAGAACTCGAAAAAGAACTCGAAGAACTCGAAGAAGAACTCGAAGAACTCGAAGAAGAACTCGAAGAAGAACGCGAAGAAGAACTTTATTTTCCAAAAAAGGGGCGTAGCCCAAGGCGCGCAGCGCCCGCGCCTAAGGCGCAGCGCCGCAGGCCAAGGGTGAGGCACCAGCGGAGAAGGTACGAAGAAATCGGCATTTCTGGAAGTGGGTTACTGATGTGAAGAAGATTAAACCTTCCAACCTCCTACTCCGAAAATATTAAACGAAATATTGCCAAGAGAATCTTTCCCAAATGTTAACAAGAGAATCTTTACGAAATATTACCAAAAGAATCTTTACGAAATAACGCTAAGAGAATCTTTACGAAATATTGTCAAGAGAATCTATATACATAAAAACGGAATTACGGAATTCTGACAAAAGAATCTTTACGAAATATTAATGAGAAAATATTTGCGAAATATTGCCAAGAGAATCTTTACCAAATGTTAACAAGAGAATCTTTACGAAATATTACCAAGAGAATCTTTACGAAATATTGCTAAGAGAATCTTTACGAAATATTGCCAAGAGAATCTCCACTCCACTAACATAAAAAGATATTTCTCTAATACGTAAATAATATTACCATGGAAAAAGAAAGTGGTGCTAACAAGAAAAAGAGAATCTTTACGGAATTTTGACAAAAGAATCTTTACGAAATATTAATGAGAAAATATTTACGAAATATTGCCAAGAGAATCTTTATTAAATGTTAACAAGAGAATCTTTACAAAATATTACCAAGAGAATCTTTACGAAATATTGCTAAGAGAATCTTTACGAAATATTGCCAAGCGAAGCGAAGCGAGCTACGCCGTAGGCCAAGCACACCTGGCGAAGCCAGGTTCGGGTGCTTGTATAAATCAAATAAATATGCAGATATTGCAGTTATCATATACGGTATGTGATTTAACTCCGCCTAAATTTAGATAAACAGGAATACATTTCTCGATGCAACAACTGCAGAGGGAAAAACGAGTGAAAAGAAAAACGGAGAAAATTGATAAATGAATACCATCCTGTTTTTAGCTGGGCATTGGGGAAAATATTCCCATTACATTTACATCAACAACAAACTACACTGCAGTCTCTCACTTGAAGATATTCTCGATTTTTATTTTTTTAAGAGATGAATCTTCCGCAATAACGCAGGAAATCACTGGAAAAATCCCATCCAGCGTCGACAGACACGAAAAAAAAGTCGACATTTTGTCAGTCCTTACGCAAGCTCTTTTCTCGTCGCTTCTGTTGCGTCGACGAAATAAAATCGACGGTTCTAGTGCGAGAACCATAATCAGGCCACGGGAAACATCTGCGAAAGGTGAGGCCTGACTGTGGTCACGTGATCTACATCATCCGCATTTTTGGCGCCTTAGACCTAAAACCGTCGACAAAAAAATAAAAAATAAAATATCGTGGTTACGGTATTCTTATGACCAGATGGTACCAAAGACATATCTTATTTTTACCATATTTCATTATAATAAAAGTAATAGGGCGCTACCTATTGGAAAATCGATGGAAATGCAAGATTGACGTAATGTCGTCGATGTATCAGATTATATTGTCGTACATTCAATATTCCATCGTCGAGTGTGCTCCGTGATATAATAAAACATGCAAACCTACATACATTTTCTGTGTCCCCGAATGTATAGAAAAATATGAAATAAAAGAAAAAGTCTTATGGCGGACCTGGACGGCCGTTGTTGGACAAAACTGAGAAAAAAAAACGAAATTTGACCAAAACTGAAACAAAAAATTACGAGAAAAAAAAGTCCAATGCTTAATTCTGCTTATTTCCTCCAATTTTAAAGACGTTGTTTGAGTTTCAAACACTCGTTACTCAAATTTATATATCTAGCAGATTTGTCGAAGAATAGAAAATCTAGATTCAGAACTTGGCGACGTCGTCGGGGAGTTACGATGAATATCCTATGTCGTAAAGTTACGATGCCTTGTTAACGACCTGGAACTATCTTATTATAACCATATAGTACGTTAGACACAGTTTCCTTCTCCACGTGATGGATGACGTCAAGTCGTAACGCGACATCTGGGGACATCGTCGTCGGTCCTTCCCCATCCTCCTCCGTCAAGACAACATCACGGGTCCTCTCCCGTATTTCTGCCTGTATTCTAGTAAATACCCATCTGGGGTATTGTGATGATAGCTAGGGGTCTAATAATATAATGAAAGTTATATATAAAGAAAGTGAAAATATAAAAATAATCTTATCAAAGTCGCCCAATTTCTTCCCCACCCCCATTGACCTTGTGCAGCGTGCAGCGTGACACAAATTCACACCTGGTCGTCGCGTCGTCTTGGGCAGCCCCTTCCCCGTGTACAACATTAATAAAATAATAGTATCAATAATAAGATAGCATAATTGATAATAATAATAGACGATAAAGGGTTAAAAAAACGACAATCTTAGCATCGACTTGAACCCGAATGACGACTGTTGGGTTTTTTAAAAAACAAACGACAATCTATAGAATAGCATCATTAATAATAATAATAATAATAATAATAATAATAATAATAATAATAATAATAATAATAATGAAAATAAAAATTGATGATGAAGGGTTTTCAAAAACAAACTACAATCTAAGCATCGACTTGCACCCGTATTACTTTTTTTTTTTAACAAACGACAATGTCGTACTTCGACTTGCACCCGTATAACCGTTGACCCTATTCTAGCAGTTTTCACACAGACGTCCGGCAGCTCTTAGCAGCAGACAGTCCGTATTTGCACGAGCATAGTTATACTCGCTAGGGCTACTCTCTAGAGTTAACTTGTTCACGCAATCCAACTTTACGTTGGATTAGCCTTGTTGGTAGTTTACACTACCACCCACTTCTGGGCATTTCCCAGCACTTTGACCTTATACCATTTTCTCGTCATTTCGTAGCTCTCCGGGATCCGCACGAGCCCTTGTTGGCTCGTGAGACTTCTTCGTCGTCCGGCCCGGCGAAATCTAGTAAATTCTGTCGTAGTTTAGAAGTAGTGTAGACCCCGTACCCACTGGGCACACAGTGGTCCTACTACGCGGCTGTCACCAGTCGCCAAAGGAAGCTGTGTGACCCCATTATATTATATTTTGCTCTGCTGAGCACATTTTTCTGTGTACCAGGGGGCTCGTCCCCCCACCCCAACGCGCAGGATGGAGTCCTCAACTCCATCCCTGCAAACTAGGAGGACTTCCCCTGACGACCCTAATATCGACCCGGACAAGGCTAGACACGTGTTTCTTCATTCTGACCAGACCCGATTAGCTGACCTAAACCCATTTATGCTCAAAAAATGTCTTGAACAATTTACCAATGATATCAACCAAGTTAAGAAACTTAGAAGCGGAGACCTCCAAGTTACCACCAACTCTGGAAGAGCTACACGCGATCTTCTTAATTAAGGCTAGGAAATTCCATTCCTTCGATGTTGTTGCATCCCTCCCTAGGTCACTCAACTCCTGCAGAGGAGTAATCCACTGCAGAGATTTGATGACCATGGAAGAGTGTGACATCCTCGAAGAAATGAAATCTGAGGGAATATTAGATGTCAAATTCATAACGCGATTGGACCGAGAAAAGAACATGCGAGTGAAAACGCCACTAATAATCCTCACTTTCAACTCGACAACCCTCCCTGACCACGTTAAAATTGGATACATCCATGTCCCAACACGACCATATGTCCCCAATCCTTTGCGCTGCAACAAATGTTTCAAATATGGTCACTTAGCCAAATTCTGCAGCAAACAAACAGTCGTATGCGGTAAATGCGCAGGCGAACATCCTATGGATGCTTGCTCTGCAAAGGTGTTTCAATGTGTTAACTGCCCCTCCAATAACAACCATGCATCCACCTCCCGAGACTGTCCCACTTTCAAATTAGAAAAAGAAATCTGTACAGAGAAAGCAACTTGTGGCATATCCTTTTACGAAGCAAGGAAGCGTGTGATGGAAAGACTAGTTACCCCAACTAGTACTTCCGGAGCAACTTCCTATGCTTCGGCAGTTAAAAAAACGTACAGAACCATTGAAACGCAAACTGAGAGCAAGCACTCCAAGGACAAAGAACACCGCCAAAGTAACAGGCAAACTCACTCGCACCTTCCTTCCCCGGCCATCCCAGAGCCTTCCAAACGTGTGCCCACACGTACTGAAGAGGATGTCAATATGGAGATCTCCGTTTCCCAAAAACGACTTTTAAGTCCTATTACCAGCCCAGACCGTTCATCCGGGGCTAAACACACCTCTCCCACTAAGGCCAAGAAAGGAAGAAACCGAAGCAGATAAAAAAAAAAATAATAATAAATAAATAAATAAAAAAAAATAAAAAATAAAAAAATAAATAAATAAAACTAAAAAAATGAAAATAATCCAGTGGAATTGCCGAGGTATTAGAAGTAAATTAAATGACTTAATAATTTTTAACTCACTCAACAACCCCTCAGTTATTTGTCTACAAGAGACTCAGCTTAACCCCAGTGTTGAGTTCAAACTGAAGAACTACACCACCTATAGGAAGGACAGGTTGGCGCCTGGAGGGGGGGTCGCAGTTGCAGTCAGCGACTGCCTTCCCCAAGTGGAACTACCACTGGCCACCACCTTGGAAGCAGTCGCTATAAAAACGAAACTGCACAACAAACTCGTAACCATCTGCTCCCTGTACCTACCTCCCGACCCTCGTTTTCCACTAGAGGAACTAAACGGGTTGATAGAACAACTACCCCACCACAAACTGATAGTGGGAGATTTCAACTCCCACCATCGCATGTGGGGTAGCAACAAAACCTCTCCACGAGGGGAGCAGATGGAAGAAGTACTCAACACTAACAACCTGGTCCTCCTAAACACTGGCAGTCCCACTCGAGTAGACAATACTAGGGGTTCATTTTCATGTATAGATTTATCCATATCATCTCCTGCGTTGTCTGACATCACACAATGGCACACGCATGACGACACCATGCTCAGCGATCATTTCCCAGTAATACTAAAAATAGGGGGTGACCACGCTACGGCTCCTCCAGCCTACGGAGACAACCCACCCCCTCCCTGTCCCAAATTCAACATCAAAAAAGCCAATTGGGAAATGTATCGCACAACCACCAACGTCAACATCACAGGGGATAATATGGATGACAAAATATTCAATTTATCCAACTCGATTTTGAATTCAGCTATTAAGCATATACCAAAAACCTCGGTATTTCACAAGCATAGAGTTCCCTGGTGGACATCAGACTGCAGAAAAGCACTTTGCAAGCGGAATAGGGCTTACCGAACTTTTAAGAATAACCCCATTGCACCAAATTTTATTACTTTTAAAAAGACGCAAGCAGAGGCCCGTAGAACAATAAAACAAGCCAAACGAAAGTCTTGGCATGATTACATCTCCACAATAAACGCAAACACTCCTCTATCACAAATCTGGTCAGCCGTCCGTAAAATCGACGGCAAATATACACCAAACATTAAGACCCTAACCATTGGAAACACGTTTGTAGATGCTCCCCTGGACATCGCAAACACAATCGCAGACACATTTACGCAAACAAGCAACACAAATAACTACTCGCCAACCTTTTTACAACACAAACAAAGACGGGAAGCAGAACCTCTGATCTTCCATACACAGACACACCACGATTATAACACCCCCTTCCAACTACACGAGCTTCAACAAGCCTTAAGCTCGTGTAGAGGAACCTCTGCTGGCCCAGATGAGATTAGGTATGAGATGCTGCAACATTTGAATTCAATTTCACTGAAAAAATTATTAGAAATATACAATGCAATTTGGATTAGTCAAGAATTCCCAAAAACATGGAGACATGCCCACGTCATACCTATTCTCAAAAAGGGGAAGGACCCAAAGAGTCCTTCCTCTTATCGCCCTATAGCGCTTACCAACTGCTTATGCAAAGTATTAGAACGTATGGCCAATAACAGATTAAAATTCATCCTAGAGTCTCAAAATGTAATAGTTCCTGCCCAATGTGGTTTCAGGAAAAATAGAAGTAGTCTTGACCATTTGGTCAACTTACAACAAGATATCCTCTCCTCTTTCGAGAGGAAAGAATATCTTGTTGCTTGCTTTTTAGATTTGGAAAGAGCCTACGACAAGTCATGGCGACGTGGTATCCTCGAAAAACTCTATGCACTTGGCCTTAGAGGGAATCTCCCTATTTTTATTCAAAATTTCTTAAAAGAACGAACTTTTTCCGTTAAAAATCAAAATTATTATTCAACAGTACGCATACAAGAAAATGGCGTACCACAGGGAAGTGTGTTAAGTCCCACACTATTTATGTTGCTCATAAACGATATTCTACCCGCTCCACCTCGGAACCTTAAATACTCATTATACGCTGACGACGTCGGAATCTGGCATTCCTCACCGAACGCCAAGTTTTCCGGCTCTCGCGTACAACTGGCCCTGGACTCGCTCCAGGACTGGTCTGACAAATGGGGATTTAAGTTTTCGGAATTAAAGTCAACAGTAATTGTATTTTCACGCAGAGCCCAGGCAGAAATAAATCTGCAATTACATGGTAACCCCATTCCAGTACAAAATTCAACCTTTTTCCTTGGCCTGAAACTGGACTCCAGGCTAAACTGGAAGGCCCATGTAAAATACCTAGTTGATGCGTGCAACAAGAGAATTAATTTGCTACGTAAACTAACGGGCACAAATTGGGGAGCAGATAGGAAATCCCTGCTAATGATTTATAAGTCCCTGATTAGATCTAAACTAGACTATGGGTGTCAGATATATGGTTCGGCAACACCAACCACGTTACAACCCCTGAACATCATCCAAAACAAAGGCCTAAGAATAGCACTTGGAGCATTACGCTGCACAAGGATCGAGAGGCTGGAGGTTGAAGCAAACGTACCCCCCCTCCACTACAGGCGCGAACTCCTTGCACTACGATACGTCGCCAAAGTGCTCCGTATCCCTCGACATCCCTGCAAGGAGACCATCAAACAACACGAGCACTTCACCAACTCCAGCCTAAATCCCCTTTCCATCAGGATCCGATCCTTGTGTGAGCAGTACTCAGTGCCACTGTGGTCAATAGAACAGCTGGAAGCCACCCATCTACCACCGTGGAAAAACATCGCCCCGAAGGTCAAAATCAATCAAGACCTCAAGAAGAAGAAGTCTTCCACAGAAGAACTTAAACAGAAGACCCTGGAGACCATCCATAAGTACAATGACCACAGGGCACTGTACACTGATGGCTCCAAGTGCGGCCCCAAAACTGGGACAGGGTTATACTGCAACCAAACCCGGATGATGTTCAGATTGCCGGACCATACGAGCATATATATCGCCGAACTCTACGGTATATATCAAGCCTTAGAATATGCTCAATCTGACACACATAGTAATTTCGTCATATTCACAGATTCACTAAGTGCACTTCAGTCAATTAAGTCAGGTAACCATATGGAGAACTTCCTCTTGGGCAAAATCATTAGCACATTGTCGATAACTAACAAGTCCATTACTCTCTCTTGGGTTCCCAGTCACATTGGGATCTTCGGGAATGAGAAAGCGGACACCTTAGCCAAAACTGCCTTAGAAATAGACTCTATTACCGACATACCCCTGGACATAGGAACCTTCAATTCTGTTTTAAGAAAACAATTACACACCCACTGGCAACTCCAGTGGAACAATCTCGACATCTCGCACAAACAAAAGGAACACATAACAGATTGGTCGACATCATACAGAAATAACAGACAGGAGGAAATCGCCATAGCAAGACTGAGGATGAATTCGACCCGCCTCACCCACCTAAACCCATACATTAATGGCGTATTTCCTCCCCAATGCAACACCTGCAACACTATACTATCCATAAGACACATACTCATACACTGCTCAAGATACAACACACAGCGCAAAGCGCTTATACAACACTGCAAACTTAAGAAAATTCAACTAAGCACCACAAATCTTCTGACCGACGACCGTTTACTTATTGACAAAGTAGTATTTTATTTGCGCACTACAGGACTATTGTGGAAATTATAATGGTAGATTAAAAAGGATCGCAGGTTCACACCAGGCTTAATGACCTCATTATAGGTCGATAGCCTTAAAGATCCAAAAAAAAAAAAAAAAAAAAAAGCAGTTTTCATTGCTGGCGGGCCAGCCAGCCAGCCAGCCAGCCGGGCCGCTTGCCGCCCAACCCCACCCGTACCGCGCAAGGCCACACCGAGGCGACCTTGAGATCGGTCAGGGTCGTTTGAATAATGAGACCGTTATACTTCCTCCATGATACGTTTTCTTTATTCAAAATGCTTCGTTTTCATTAGACGTTTAAAACGAATACATAAACAATAATAATGTTATAATTCCTCCATGGTACAATTTTTTGTTTCCAAAATGCTTCGTTTTTATTACAAGTTTAAAACGAATAAATAAATAGAGAATAATAATGCACATTTTTATTGCGTTAGCTTTGTCCAACTTTGTGTTGGATTTGATAAAAAAAAGTCGTGAGTCGGAAATTGGCAACCGCCTCTCGCGCGCAGATAACACGTCACAGGACTCTGAGCACCCCTACGGCCCAGGGGTACGCGTTTATTAATAATCACAAATGAACCCGGATTCCCAGATAAGAATGCTGGTCACTTAAAAACTACAATAAAGAATAAAATACATAAAATGTAAACAGACATGAAAAATATAAGCATAAAATAAGATAACAAAGGAAATAGATAATTTAGTTTTTTGGGTTTTATTAAAGTTCTTTTCTCAAAAATCATCGTCCATTTTGAAGCGACCATTTTGTTTCTTGCCCTGTTACCAATTATCGATTTTTATTTTTATTTTTATTTTAGGATCAATTGACTCTACACAAACAAAATAAAATACTTTGAGAAGATTTTATCGACTACATTTCTTGAGTGGATATCAATTCTCCAGTCGTAACAAGATGAGTAGAATCACCTGTTATAAAAATCACGAGAGAGAGAGAGAGAGAGAGAGAGAGAGAGAGAGAGAGTTTAATTAATTAAACGTCCATACGTTAACTGAAGTCGATTGACATAGCAACCTAATCTAGATTAAGTTAACCGATGTGGCTGAACCAGATCTTTAATGGAGGAAGAGGAGGAAGATGTAGAATATTTATTCATTTTGCAATGTCTACCTACAATGTGTGTGTATGATTCACCTTGGTCTTTGGATCACGTGTTGGACTCGTGATCGACAGCTATTTCCCTCTCGGAAGAGAGCTCAGAGCTCGTGTGACCGATCTATGGGTAATGCTGTGACCTTACACGCACACACACACCCAACTCCCCGCCCACGAGAGTTGGAGTAACGACTCGAAGCGCACCGATACTGAAATAATTTCAGCTCTGGGCAGGATTCGAACCAGGTACCGCCGGTACCGCCATAATAACAGTCTGGGACTCTACCAACCGCGCCACCGAGTCGTGTGTGTGTGTGTGTGTGTGTGTGTGTGTGTGTGTGTGTGTGTGTGTGTGTGTGTGTGTGTGTGTGTGTGTGTGTGTGTGTGTGTGTGTGTGTGTGTGTGTGTGTGTGTGTGTGTGTGTGTGTGTGTGTGTGTGTGTGTGTGTGTGTGTGTGTGTGTGTGTGTGTGTGTGTGTGTGTGTGTGTGTGTGTGTGTACGCGCGCCTTTATGACGATCCGGGAAAATAATAATGATAATAATAATAATAATAATAATAACAAACAAAATATACACCAACAAAAATACAAAATAAAAAGTATATTAAACAACAATTAACTTCCAGTCGCCTCGCATAGGGCAGAATCTCTGTCGATGGTTATGAATTGGCTATGAATTCAAATTTCTAGATGACGACTTCGCTCACATTATTCTAGATTCCCGAAAAAAACATCAGCAGTATCTAACATTCGTATAAATATATTTTCTTTAGTTTTGCCATTTGACGCATCAATATGTGACGCACACCTAACTTAACATTTGAAAATTCGAAAAAAAATAACCAAAGTCGTTTCCATTCAAACGAACAGTCCTTAGAATTTTTCATTCTATCAAAAAAGTAATAATACTAAAATATAGTGATACGAAATATATACTATGGCATTTTAACTCCATAAATTTATACAATGTAAATTTAACAAATAAATAAAATAAATTCAAATATAACACATGCCTCACCTCGACACTTCGTTAAAAAATGCTAATTTAATTAATTATCAACCATGACATGCATCGTCAACCTGCTGCTCGCTGGGATGTCACGGTCCCCAGTTACTGGCCTAGATGAATAAACAGTCTAGTTTTCCAGTGCCATCTGTCAGCTCATAGAAAACGGAGACGACTGACGCACAGCTGACGGGTAAAACTTTTTCGACCGAAAATCTCCAAAATACGCAATGTCCCCAACATTAAGACGGAACACGTTCCGAAACATATCTACGATTGTTAGTGCGTGTATCTGAAAATCGCAGTTTCCAATTCCGAAAATTTCATCACAAAGATCATCAACTGCATTGAAAAAATTGTACACAACAAACGTTTGAATGCGCGAATCCGTTAAGAAATGCGTGATGAATGATACATTGAGACTGAACGTAATACATCGCTCAGACGCCCCCAGACACAACACGCAAGCAGCCGACCCGAACGTGACGCAACATTCTGCAACGTCATCGCATATTTTGATACCTCTGTGGAAGATGTCCATTGATATACTTGCACGATATACTTGTCTCACGGTATTTTTTTCACGTTTTGAAGAATAACAAAATAACAATAATTCTCTACTAGAAATGAAGTAAATATAATTAATACTAAGGACAGAGACGAGGGCGAGTTATCGACGACAGAAAACAGTTTCTAAAGACCACAGCGTACTTTCACAAACAAGTGGAAAGTCGCAGTCGGCGTGTTAGACGACTTGACTGTGGTCACGCAAGCGGCCTAGTCAGGGAAGACAGCAACTGCTAAATGAATACAAGGAATCGAATAATATAAAACGAAACTGTAGTAATAAAAAATCCCCCGAATAATAAATAACAATTCTGTCATTATTGTTTCAGTAACAAAAATATCTAGTTCGTTCACAATTTACAATACGATAGTTCTGTGCATATTCGATACTAGACACCTGAATAAAAAGACTGCAAACCTATACACATTTGTCCAATTACCAAGCTCTAATAAATAATAATGATAATATTGATAATAATAATAATAATAATAATAATAATAATAATAATAATAATAATAATAATAATAATAATAATAATAATGATAATGATAATGATAATGATAATAATAATAATAATAATAATAATAATAATAATGATAATAATAATAATAATAATAATAATAATAATAATAATAATAATAATAATAATAATAATAATAATAATAATAATAATAATAATAATAATAATAATAATAATAATAATAATAATAATGATAATAATAATAATAATAATTGTCGACAACTAAACACACACAGCTGCCTTCATCTACCGCCAATGCCAGCGTGGACTGGGAAAGCTGTGGATATTAATAATATCCTATGCATATGTCGTTTTGTGGATAATGGCTGATTTTATGAAATAAATATAGATAAATAAATAAACAAATTGGTAATTATATACAACTATATTACAAACCTCAACTACTGTCATCGGATCATAAACTATATTCTCACACAACCAAACCACATATGATATTCCTTAGTTGTATAACTGAATCAACATTAATTGAATACCCTTCGCACTTTTCTAAGCGCCCAAATCAGCCAAGTCTTTGATACAAAAAATTCGCGCGTACCAACGAAGTAAAATCACAGGTTTACATACGTGTATGGTCATTCAAAAGAAGTTGACTATTTATTAGTTATCCTTAAGATGAGCTCTGTGTTTGTCTTGTCGGAATGTCGTTAGTAGATTTTTCTTTACTCGAATGCACTCGCTGCTTTTAAGATCTCTTTCTCCTGTGGTAACTCTGCATACTACACTGTTTCGTGGTGACATGAAATCCCAACACACACACACACACACACATTCGAGTAACGTTAAAAGTAAAATATAACAATAAAAGGAAATACAATTCATATTGACATGACATATTGACACTCGAAAGTCAATATTTAAAGCGATCATTTAGTTATTTTCTCTTATCGTGGTCCAGATAAATATAACAATGTATCCACAATAAATAATAAACAATCGTTCTGGATGCCAATGTTCTGGAAGTCCAAATGGTGGAACCGGGCAAATAACAACCCACTATATGAATATACAATGAATGGATCTGATGGATCACCTGAACGCACGCTGGTGTCAGTGGAGGAAGAAATGGATCACGGTGGATCAGCGGCGGCTGCAGTTCTCGAGCCCTATTCAAGCACAGGTCGGTCGGCAAGGCCAATAGAGTACTTGGAGCAACCAAACACACTTTTACGGCCATGGACGGACAAGACTGCCTTCCTCCACCTGTACAAAAGCCTAGTTCGCCCTCACCTGGAGTATGCCTCGGTAATTTGGTCCCCAAAGAGTACAGAGACGGGCAATGAGATTGGTTACAGGACTGTCTCAATTATCCTACTTAGAGCGACTTGCTAGTCTTCAACTCCCAACAACACTCCAGTTTAGAAGGCATAGAGCGGACCTTAGACAAGCTTTCAAGATTACGAAGAACATTGATCAGGTAGACTACAGGAGGGAATGCATCAGCTGTGGAAGAGCAATGTTCAAGCCAACACTCAGTACAGCGACCAGAGGTCACAACTTAAAGCTACAATGACAACACCAAACTAGCTACAGAAAAAAACTTCCTACCTGCAAGAATCACAGAACCGTGGAGCAGGCTGAGCCAAGAAACCATTAGTGCCAAAACCGTAGAATCTTTTAAAAGTAAAATCGCGAAAGAATTGTCTACTAGAAAAGACCTCTACATGTACAACCTTTCCTACTGACCTCTCGGTGCATAGCAGGAGGAGGGGCTGCAACAACCTGCACACTATTAACACCACTACAGCGTCCAACCTTGGTATGTGGTCTCATTACCCTTCGGGGTACCTGATGGCCAATACTAAAGGTAATTACTAAAGGTAATATACATACATACATATATACATACGTACATACGTTACGTACGTATGTACATACGAGTACATACGTATACACATACATACATACATACATACATACATACATACATACATACATACATACATACATACATACATACGTACGTACGTACATAAATACATACAAACATACGAGACTACCGCGATCTATGGCATATTGAAGAAAAGTACAGAAAATACAACTGCTAAAATTCGTAGGTCCTGTTTTTATCAAGCGTTTCATCGCATTTCTCGCTTGTCTCTTCCACTCTCCTCTTCTTTCGTACTCTTCATTTTAACATACTTATAAATATCTATATCAATAATATTCATCTTGCTGTTTTCATATCACTCTATTTACCAACGAAGCCTTCTTTCTTCTCACATGCCATAGAAAACGAATCTCAAGCGTTGATGACGTCGTGTCGCTTCTCTCTGCCCACAAGATGCCGCGCTGGAGAATTAGCAGGTACGTTCAGCCTCATTTATCTTTTGTCGAGTAATGAACATATATTTTTGCTTCTGTATCACTTAATAGACTTAATGTTAACCTTCCAATATACAGTATTATGGGCAATAACATAAGGCCACAAAAATACGGGCTGATTACCTTACCCGTAGGAGTTTTCGTTGAAGTCTCTGCAGTATCGATATGAAATATATATGGTACTAATTACATTTACTAAGTGCACGGCGCCGTGGTGTGCTGGCACACACGGATGACACCGTATCTGCAGATCCGATCTCGAATCTCGGCGGCGCCGTGCTTTTGATTTTTTCTCTGTTTTTCATGTCGCGGTGATCCAATGGTTAGGATCACTGGGCTGCGTCCCGAGGGTCCCGAGTTCGAAACCCGGGAGTTGCCATTCCGCTTTCAATGGAAGCTCGCCTTGGTAGACGTCAGTGGAACTCTTGCTCTTTGAATTAATACTCACTGCCAAATTTACCTGATAAAGGTATTCGTATCAAAATGCATATATTCGCTCCATGAAATAACAGTGCAATTAATGGTGCAGAGTGAGGAAAAATATATGAAAGATATGTAAGATCGTATTTCCGTTGAGGCTGGTCAGAGGCAAGCGACATGACGTCACAAATTTTCTGCGATCGTTTTCTATTGAGTTTATAGTCCAGAAGCATTAGCCATAATATTGGCAAAAAGTGGAAAACCATTTTACGAAGCGGATTTCTTCACCACGGTCCAAGAATATAATGCACTTAACATGCCAAAAGTTTTAACTAAAAAATCTCGTCTAAAGTGTAGGTCACCTTTATTATGACGTTTTCATGGGTGTCCTGAAAGCTGGTGTAGTAAATCCGTATGCTTTTATATATATTTATATATATACATATATATATATATATATATATATATATATATATATATATATATATATATATATATATAAATACATATATATATATATATATATGTATATTTATGCATATGTATATGTATATATATATATGTATATATATATGTATATATATATATGAAGGACTACTATTACACAGGACGTGCGCACCCAGATCCCTGGGTCCGCTAGCGGAGGCCATTGCTTTCTTTGTAACCTAACATTTTATATTGGACAAATATATCAAAACTAGAAACCTAACATTGTATATAGGACAAATATATCAACTACTGACTTATTCAATACAGTATAAGTTAATATAAACTTTTATAGTGAAATAAGAAACTATTTCTAAGGCACTGTTATGCTTTGAAATGCCAATTTTAGCCGGACTTAACAGGTATTATTGAATGAGGTTAGTGGACACCAGCGTTGGCGATTTTTTTTTAATATGTAAAAAAATCTATTTTCTTTTTATTTAAATCAGATCTATTTGATTTATATAGATTTTCTTATATAGATTTTAAATATTGTGGGATTGCTATCTGATATGCGATATGATCTGGGTTCGCACGTCCTGTGTAATAGTAGTCCTTGATATATATATATATATATATATATATATATATATATATATCTGTATATATATATATATATATATATATATATATATATATATATATAATTCAATCTGCCTCTCTGTCTGTCTCTTTGTCTGTCTGAGGGCAGGCAGAGAAGCAATAACAAATTGGCACAGAAATGGAAGCGGGCGGGCAAAAACAGGTTGGCAGACCCACACACAGGCAGGCAGGCAGGCAGGCAGGCAGAGGCTGGCAGTAACAGGCAGGTAGGTACAGGCAGGCACATGCAGGCAGGCACAGGCAGGCACATGCAGGCAGGCACAGGCAGGTAGGCAGCCAGGCACAGGCGGGTGGGCACGCACAGGAAGGCTTAAAGGCACAGGCAGGCAGGCACAGAGAATCAGATACAGGCAGGCATATAGGCTGGAGGGTAGGCTGTCAGGCAAAGGAAGAGGACGCAGGCAGCAGGTACAGGCAGGCGAAGGCATGCAGGTAGGTACAAGCAGGGAGGTACAGGCAGGCAGGCAGGCGAGAGGCACAGGCAGCCAACAGGCAAAGATACAAAGGCACAGGCAGGTAGGCACAAACATGCAGGCGAGGCAGGAAGACAGAGGTAGGCAAGCAGGCACGGGTAGGGAGGCATGCACAGGCAGGCGGGCAGGCACAATCAGGTAAGCACAGGTAGGCAGGTACAGGATGGCAGGCAGGCAGGCAGGCACGGGCAGGCATACACAGACAGGCACAAGCAAGATGGCAGGCACGGGCAGGTAGGGACAGGCAACCAAGCACAGATAGGAAAGCACAGGCAGCCATGTAAGCATGCAGGCACAGGCAATTAGACCGAGAAAGTGACAAGCGCCGCCTTGCCCTCCCTCCTTGAGGCCCTCCACATCAAATAGATCCAGTCAGCCCACGCTGAACACCCAGTAGGAAGCCCCCCACCTTGATCCTTCCCAGCCTCAAACCGTTCGGAATCTGCCAAACCAGACGCCCCAGCTACGACACAAATTAGCCCTGTCATGAGCAGTCACTCCGGACGCGACGGACGCCCCCTCCCAGGCCACAGTAACGGTCACCTGCAGTGTCAAGCCTTTCCCAGTGGTCACAGTTCCCCCCTACCCCCCCCACCCTCCCAAGTACCCTTCCCCAGTATTCAAACGTGTCCTTCCCCAGTTTCAGACCAGAGCAACGGTCAACCTCTTTGTGATCTTTCCCAGTGTTTTCTTTCTGACTATGTAATCACCCATTTCTCTTTTCTTGTTACAATTGAAAAAGCTTCTATCGGCAACTTAGTTTTTTCTTTACCTCTCCATGTCTAGAGAAATCTTCATCGGAAACTCACCAGAGCTCAATTTGCTGTTGCATACAATTCAATATGCCTTAAACAAAATATCTTGCCGTGTTACTCCATTATATGTATATATATATATATATATATATATATATAGTATATAATATATATATATATATATTTATAATATTAATATATGTATATATTATTATGTATATATATATATATTATTATTATATATATATATATATTATTATATATATATATATATGTATTACTACACGAGCTTACAGGTTATCAAGGGGTCACGTCATAAGAAAGGTGGCCTGTACTTGGACGTGATTTTTGAGTTAAAGTTCCAATACGTTTTCTTGGGCTTTTGGCATGTTTAAGTGCATTGTATTCTTGGCGTATGGTGAAAAATTCCGCTTTATGAAATTATTTCAATCCTTTTGCCAATATCATGGATTATGCTCATGGACTACTTAGGGGCTGCAAACACCTATTGTAAGGGGGAAAAAGCCTTTGGTATATGTATGTATTATTATCATTATCAAACATCTATTGTGGTATTCCCAAACGAATATATAGATAACTACATAATTAAACTAAAGAAACATTCATGTATAAGGGCATTATTGTTCCCAAATTCTAACTATGCTAATGGCTTCGTTAGCTACAACAGAAAACAACAAACAGAACAATGATTTCAAAAAGTCTTGGACAACAAAGCCGCTTTGAATCTTCCTCGCTCTCATTCAAAGGCGACATTACGTCACGGCCCGAACACATTTGCATTGTTCTGTGCATGCGCGCCTTGCGTGACGTCATAGTCGTCGCACACATTGAACGATAATATCATAAAAATGTGACTATATTTTAATCCTTTCTAATATTAAAATAGAAAGTAATACTTGTCTATTGGAGCATTATTTAATTTTATAGTTCTTTGGACGTTTTATCAAGAGGAATTTATCAAAACTATATGTATATAAAAATTAATACTTGCACAAAAATAACAAGACGATGTTTTAATTACTTCTACCGCTAAAATTGATATTGATAGTGATGTTTGCTAGCACATTATATTTTTTATAATTCTTTCGACGTATCATCAGAAGAAATTTAGTAAGAAAATATTTATAAATATCAATGCAACAAGGAAAAAATCATATAGTATTGAAAAAAAGTTCTCGTTATTAGGAAATCTAAACATTCTGAAAAATTCCATAATTCGCAACGGATACCAGAATTATTTATAATTATTTTGTTCACTTTTGAAATGCGTATTTTTTATGAATATTGGAAATAATAAAAACATAAATTATTGGCAATAAAGAAATATTTGAACGAAAGAGAGTAGAGAGAGGGAGAGTGAGAGAGAGGTGGAATCTGAGAGTGGACGTGTCACCTCTATGTCTCATATGTCATGTTCCTGACATGGGTCAACTGGTCGCGTGTGTGTGTGTACATTATGTGTTCATAATAATAATGATAATAATAATAATAATAATAGTAATAATAATAATAATGGTAATGATAATAGTAATAGTAATAATAATAAAAATAGTGATAGTAATAATGTTAATATTAATAATAATGGTAATAATAATAGTAATAGCAATAATAATAATAGTAATAGTAATAATGATTATAATAATAATGACAATAATAATAATGATATACAGTGTGTGTGTGTGTGTGTATACATGTGTGTAAGTGTGTGTGTACATGTGTGTGTTCATGTATGCGCGTGATCTCTCTCTCCCCCCTCCCCCTCTCTCTCCCCCTCCCCCTCTCTCTTTCCTCCTCCCCCTTTCTCCCTCTCTTCCCCTCCCCCTCTCTCTCTCCCTCCTCCTCCTCCCTCCCTCTCTCTCTCTCCCTCCCCCTCTCTCTCTCTCTCTCCCTCCCCCTACCCTTCCCTCCATCTCTCTCTCCCCCTCCCTCCGTCTCTCCCTCCCCCCTTCCCCCCTCTTTCTCTCCCCTTTCCCCTCTCTCTCTCCCCCTTCACCTCTTTCTCCCTCCCTCTTTTTCTCTCCCCTCCCCCACTCTCTCTCCCTCTCCCCTTGTCTCTCTCTCTCTCCCCTTTCCCTCTCTGTCTCTCTCTCTCCCCTCCCCCTCTCTCTCTCACCCTCCCCTTGTCTCTCACTTTCCCCCTTCCCCTCTCTCACTCTCTCCCCTCCCCCCCTCTCTCTCTCCTCGTCTCCCTCTCTCTCTCTCCCTTCCCCTCTTTCTCTCTCACCCTCTCTCTCTCTCTCTCCCCTCTCCCTCTCCCCCATCCCTCTCTCTCTCTCACCTTCCCCCCTGTCTCTCTCTCTCCCCTCCCCCTCTCTCTCCCTCTCGCTCCCCCTCTCTCTCTCCCTCCCCCTCTCTCTCTCCCCCCCTCTCCCTCCCCCTCTCTCTCTCCCTCCCCCTCCCACCCCTCTCTCTCTCTCTCTCTCTCTCTCCCTTCCCTCCCCCCTCTCTCTCTCTCTCTCCCTCCCCCACCCCCACATACAGTACACCCAGCGAGTACCTCACCCACTTAACCGAACTTAATCTCCCATTTTAGTTCCCAAACCTGGATCATGTCCCCGTAGTAGTATCTCCTGCACCTGCTGTCTACCAACTCGCGGCTATCTCTCCTCCCTCCTACTCAATCCCCAACTCTCCATCTCTCTCCCCTTCCCCCTCAGTCACCAACTCGACTCTCTCTCTCTCTCTCTCTCTCTCTCTCTCTCTCTCTCTCTCTCTCTCTCTCTCTCTCTCTCTCTCTCTCCTTCCTCAATCCCCAACTCTCCTCTCTCTCTCTCTCCTTCCTCAATCACCAACTCTCCTCTCTCTCCTCCTCCTCCCCCTCCTCCTCCTCAGTCACCCACTCTCTTCTCTTTCTCCCCTCCTCTTCACTCACCAACTCTCCTCTCTCCCTCTCCTCCTCCTCCTCCTCAGTCACCAGCTCTTCTCTCTCTCTCCTCTCCTGGCCACCACCAACTCCTCTCTCTCTCTCTCTCTCTCTCTCTCTCTCTCTCTCTCTCTCTCTCTCTCTCTCTCTCTCTCTCTCTCTCTCTCTCTCTCTCTCTCTCTCTCTCTCTCTCTCCTGGCCACCACAAACTCCTACAACATTGGACAACAGATTGAGAAACTGGGCCCGCTCGACCAACATTGGACAACAGATTGACGAAAGTGGCCCGCTGGACCAACATTGGACAACAGATTGAGGGCGGGCGTCAGTCAATCACCCCCACAGGGGGCTGCTGCTGCTGCTGCTGCTGCTGCTGCTGCCTGGATAGGAGGCCAGTTGAGTGAGAAGAGGGCTTTCAGTGGGGCGTCTTGCGGACGGGCGGCAGCTCTCTCTCTCTCTCTCTCTCTCTCTCTCTCTCTCTCTCTCTCTCTCTCTCTCTCTCTCTCTCTCTCTCTCTCTCTCGTGCCGTCCATCTTGCAGCACCGAATCACCGGTCCCTCGAGTTGACCTGTAATATCATCATTCCACTCACGGCGACCCACCCTGGGCCTCCTCCTCGTAGCAGCACGTAGCACCTAACGTAGCACCTAACGCACGGACACTGGTCCCGGAAAAAAACCACAACTGTCGTCATCTGCATTAATTAATTAACGGCGAACCCACAGCGACCTCTCCTCAAAGAAAGGGGGCGAATGTGCTGCTGCTGCTGCTGCTGCTGCCTGACACCAGCACACGTGCGCGCGCACACACACTCACACATACCTCCACACACACACACACACATATCTAATCCAACACGGTTTGACGGCACAGTGGTAGTGTTCGCTACTGCTCTCCAGTGGTCCGTATTCGAATCCCGCCCAAGGCTGAAATAATTTCAGTATCATTGCGCTGTGGGGCGACACTCCAACTTTAGTGGGCGGGGAGTTGGGCGGGTTTTTTTTTTCTTCTTTTTTTCTTTTTTGTCACAGCATTACCCTTAGACCGGGCATATTATTACATGAGCTCTCTCATTGTGCGATCTAGTATTATGGTGAAACATATACATTATACATGTAATTACACCTACCCGCAGATACAGAGAAGGGTCGAAAAAACCCTCAGCTCAACGTAATAGTTTTGTTTCTGTCCCTAAACTTTTGTGTACGCAGATTCTCTTTAGCAGTGTATATTCATTATTTGTCTTTTCATTGTTGCTTGTCCAAGCTTTTGATCTCGTAATCACAAATACCACAAAAATACTTTTGCTGTAACCCGGTTCAGTTAACCTTTTTTCCGTATTTATTCCCCACTGAAACACTTTACTAGAATTCTACGTTTGAGTGCTGCACTGCCACGTTTTCAGTGTAGCCCATATATAGACGCGCATGTCGTCTCAATGGGATCAGTCTCGGTGCTTATCTGTATGACTTTTTTTTCTATTTGTTGACATTTCTAGGTTCACTCATTACAATAATAAGAAAATGATAATGTATCGTTAGCCACAATAAAATCCCTAAGGGACACCACCGCGGCGATGGGGTCGGGCAAACGAGCAGAGTGCAGTTTTTATCTTATTCCCTCTTTCACTGTTTAAACACCTGCTGCAATTGTTCTTCGCATCTAAAAGCTATATAGCTTACACGAGTCCTCTTTTCACTTTCCCTTCACGACTCCAACCCCACTTGGCTTAATTCAGTTTCCCTCATTTTTATTGTTATCATTCAGCCTAATAATAATACTTGTTTTGATGTTTTTATCAATATATTTATCAACTCGAATGCGATATTTTCTTCACACTCCACAGAAAACGAACGCGGAGGATTGGCGACGACGTCATGTCGCTTGCTTGCCCAGCGCTGACCACGCGACGCCCGCCGCCGTCCTGCAGAACTTGCAGCCAGCACCTACCTTCTGACTCGACGGAATCGGTGCCACTCGTCTTATTTTTTTTTTTTTTCTCACAGCAGGTTGAGTACCTGCGTGTTTACTTCCATTATCACTTAACGGCGTGAATATCGTCGTTTCAATAGGAACACTTTATCAGATGAATTTGACCACAAACATGAATTCAAAGAACAAGAGCCCAGGCAAGCTTTTATTATAAGAAAGTCCAAATGGGCTCGATGTAAAGTATACAACATATTTCTGATTCCCATTCTTCCTTACACGGCAATGTGGTGTGATGGCACACACGGATGACACCGTAATAGCAGATCCGTGCCATTGCTTGTCTCCTCCTCCTTCGTCCATGTCGAGGTAGTTCCGTGGTTAGGGTCACCGGACTACGTCCCGACGGTCCCGAGTTCGAAACCCAGGAGGTGCCTTTCCGCTTTCTATCAAAGCTCGCCTTGGTAGAGGTCACTGAAGCTATTGTTCTTAGAACTGATATCTGTAGCTCTCCTCATATGATAGTTCTGAGAGTGTTGGTGCCATTTTCGTAATTGCTCTTTGCATTTTGCATTCTTTCAGGTTATGTTTTTACCTTTTGGGGGGCCCCGAGTCGCTCCTTTTGGGGGCCCCCCGCGTCGCTCCTTTTGGGGGCCTCCGATTCGATCCATTTGGGGGCCCCCCGAGTCGCTCCTATAGGGGGCCCCGAACCACTCCTGTGGAGGGGCCCTCGCGTCCCTCCAGTGAGGGCCCCCTCGTTGCTCCTTTGGGGGCCCCCGCGTCGCTCCTTTAGGGGCCCCCGCGTCGCTCCTTATGGGGGCCCCCGCGTCGCTCCTGTGGGGGCCCCCGCGTCGCTCCTGTCGTGGCCCCCGCGTCGCTCCTGTCGGGGCCCCAGCGCCGCTCCTGTAGAGGCCCCCCGAGTCTCTTCTTTTGGGGGCTCCCCTGAGTGTCTGTGGGGGCCCCCGCGTCGCTCCTGTAAGGGCCCCCGCGTCGCTCCTGTGGGGGGCCCCGCGTCGCTCCTTTGGGGGCCCCCGCGTCGCTCCTTTGGGGGCCCCCGCGTCTCTCCTGTGGGGGTCCCAGCGTCGCTCCTTTGGGGGCCCCCGCGTCATTCCTGTGGGGGCCCCCGCGTCGCTCCTGTGGGGGCCCCCGCGTCGCTCCTGTGGGGGCCCCCGCGTCGCTCCTTTGGGGGCCCCCGCGTCTCTCCTGTGGGGGTCCCAGCGTCGCTCCTTTGGGGGCCCCCGCGTCATTCCTGTGGGGGCCCCGCGTCGCTCCTGTAGGGGCCCCCGCGCCGCTCCTGAGGGGGGCCCCCGAGTCGCTCCTTTTGGGGGCCCCCGAGTCGCTCCTTTGGGGCCCCCGAGTCTCTGTGGGGGGCCCCCGCGTCGCCCCTGTGGGGGGCCCCTGCGTCGCTCCTGTGGGGGGCCCCAGCGTCGCTCCTGTGGGGGGCCCCGCGTCGCAACTTTGGGGCCCCCGCGTTGCTCCTGGGGGGCCCCAGCGTCGCTCCTCTGGAGGCCCCCGCGTCGCTCCTGTGGGGGCCCCCGCGTCGCTCCTGTTGAGGGCCCCAGCGTCGCTCCTGGGGGGCCCCCGCGTGCCTCCGTTTGGGGACCCCGCGTAGCTCCTGTGGGGGGCCCCCCGCCTCGCTTCTGTGGGGGCCCAGCGTCCGCTCCTGTGGGGGGCCCCGCGTCGCTCCTTTGGGGGCCCCCGCGTCGCCCCTGTATGGTGGCCCCAGCGTTGCTCCTTTGGGGGCCACCGCGTCTCTCCTGTGGGGGGCCCCGCGTCGCACCTTTGGGGACCCCGCGTCGCTCCTCTGGGGGCCCCCGCGTCGTTCTTGTGAGGGCCCCTGCGTCGATCCTGTGGAGGCCCCTTCGACGATCTTGTGGGACCCCCGCGTCGCTGTAATTTGGGGCCCCGAGCCACTCTTGAGGGGGGCCCCGAGCCGATCCTGTTGGGGAGTCCCGAGCCGATCCTTTTGGGGATCCCCGGTCCGATCCTTTGGCGGTCCCCGAGTCTGTCCAGTATGGGGCTCCGAGCGTTGTCCTTCGTGGGGACTCCGAGTGTCTTCTTCAGTGGAGCCCGACTCTCTTCAGTCCAAGTCGAAATTCGGGAGACCCTCATCGGCCAGTTCGAAAGAACCCAGATAGATATCTTGAGATTCATTCGGCGGTCAGAGTGTCGGTTGTGGTGGAGGAACGAAGGCGGAAGGCGGAACGGGGTGCGGGCAGAGGCGAGGGTGGAGAAGAGCGATGAGGGAGAGACAGAGAGAGAGAGAGAGAGAGAGAGAGAGAGAGAGAGAGAGAGAGAGAAGATAGGGCTTGGTAACATAGAAGATAGGGCGTGGTGACTGACGTGCTTACGGAGGCTGTGAAGTTAGGAGTAAGGGGAAATTATAGCGTTTATTCTAAGATGGCGAAGATATATTGGAGAATAAATTTTCATTCATTAGATTAAAAATCGCGGAGGAATTCGCACGACAACGTAAGAGAGAGAGAGAGAGAGAGAGAGAGAGAGAGAGAAAGAAATGGACGTCAGCGAGACTGGAGAAGACCTGCAGAAGAAGAACTGCTCCTTGGCAACACGAGTGAACAGAATCCAAGACAAGTTCAAAGAAACTGTCCTCCATTATCTAAATCTCTTTTTCAGAGGAAGGGATGAAGGATATACGGAAGGATGGGGTAGGATGAGGTGAGGTGAGAGTGGGGAGGACGTGGTAGTAACAAGTGGTAGGATGTCGTGGAAGAATGTAGGATGTCGTGGAAGAATGAATTCAGGATTGGTAGTGGAGAGAGCGACGAAGAATTTCGTCATTGTGGTTCTTGAGTGCGAATTTGTAATAATTCAATAATGACAGCAGACGTAAGCGATGGATAAGGAATGAGAAGGAAGAAGATAGAATATGGGATGGGGCGGGGGGAGGGTAAACAAGAGATGTGAAGTTGGAAGTTTGTGGATGTTGCGGAAGTTTGTGTGTGTGTGTGTGTGTGTGTGTGTGTGTGTGTCGCGGAGGTTTGTGTGTGTGTTATGAATGTTTGTGTGTGTTTTGTGTGTGTGTGTGTGTGTGTGTGTGTGTGTGTGTGTGTGTGTGTGTGTGTGTGTGTGTGTGTGTGTGTGTGTGTGTGTGTGTTGGGAAAATCTGTGTGTGTATTGGAAGGGTTTGTGTGTGTGTTTGTGTGTTGGGAAGATTTGTGTGTCGCGGAGGTTTGTGTGTGTATTGTGAATGTTTGTGTGTGTTATGAATGTGTTATGAATGTTTGTGTGTGTTATGAATGTGTTATGAATGTTTGCGTGTGTTATGTGTGTTATGAATGTTTGCGTGTGTTATGAATGTTTGTGTGTGTTATGAATGTGTTATAAATGTTTGTGTGTTATGAATGTGTTATGAATGTTTGCGTGTGTTATGTGTGTTATGAATGTTTGCGTGTGTTATGAATGTTTGTGTGTGTTATGATTGTGTGTGTAATAAATGCTTGTGGGCGTTGGGGAGGTTTGTGGGCGTTGCTGCGGAGGTTTGTGGGCGTTGCTGCGGAGGTTTGTGGGCGTTGGGGAGGTTTGTGGGTGTTGGGGAGGTTTGTGGGCGTTGCTGCGGAGATTTGTGGGTGTAGGGGAGGTTTGTGGGCATTGGGGAGGTTTGTGGGCGTAGCGGAGGTTTGTGGGCGTTCCATAGGTTTGTGGGCATTGGGGGTTTGTGGGCGTTGGGGAGGTTTGTGGGCGTTGGGGAGGTTTGTGGGCGTTGGGGAGGTTTGTGGGCGTTGCATAGGTTTGTGGGCGTTGCATAGGTTTGTGGGCGTTGGGGAGGTTTGTGGGCGTTGGGGAGGTTTGTGGGCGTTGCTGATGTTTATGAATGTTGAGGACATGGAGTTGGAGGATGTGGAGTCTGACGTAAGAGTAGGTAAGATTGCGGATAAAGGAAGGAATACGCAACGATGGCGAATTCGCCGCTGCCTGCCTGACGACCGGGAAAGAGGAGATACGAGCGGCGTCGCCAGGGATCAAGCCGAGATGTAAAATGAGAGGAAGATACGGACGAAAATCGAGTCCTGCTTGTTGTTGTTGTTGTTGTTGTTGTTGTTGTTGTTGTTGTTGTTGTTGTTGTTGTTGTTGTTGTTGTTGTTGTTGTTGTTGTTGTTGTTGTTGTTGTTGTTGTTGTTGTTGTTACTATCATCATTATCATTATTATTGTTACTATCATTATTATTATTATTATTATTATTGTTACTATCATTATTATTATTATTATTATTGTTACTATCATTATTGTTATTATCATTGTTACTATTACTATTATTATCATTATTATTATTATCATTATTATTATTATCATTATTATTTTATTATTATTATTATTATCATTACTACTATCATTATCATTATCATTATTACTATTATCATTATTATTATTATCATTATTACTATTATTATCATTACTATTACTACTACTATTATTATTATTATTATTATTATTATTATTATTATTATTATTATTATTATTATTATTATTATTATTATTATTATTATTATTATTATTATTATTATCATTATTATTATTATCATTATTATTATGTACGCATACATGTATACACACACACAC
Organism: Oratosquilla oratoria; assembly: GCF_046742065.1. Taxonomy (NCBI): domain Eukaryota; kingdom Metazoa; phylum Arthropoda; class Malacostraca; order Stomatopoda; family Squillidae; genus Oratosquilla; species Oratosquilla oratoria. Next base: position 89,863 of record NW_027467558.1, read on the forward strand.
ATGTACACACACACAAATGCACACATACACGCGACCAGTTGACCCATGTCAGGAACATGACATAGGGGTGACACGTCCACTCTCAGATTCCACCTCTCTCCCTCCCCGCTCTCTCACTCTCTCTCTCTCTCTCTCTAC
>NW_027467558.1:95000-100000 GCF_046742065.1 Oratosquilla oratoria
CTATGGTCTCTTGCATCCTCCTCCCTTCTTTTCAACATCTCCGAGTGGACTTTGAGACTGTGCGGACAAGGGGGGCCTTTGCACGAGTCAGTTCCTCGAGTTCACGGGGACCATTTGGCCCTTGGCATTCCACAGGATCTGCGGAACGAACGTCGACCAACACTGTGAGTAGTAGACTTCCAGTCAGACGCCCGACTCATCCCAATCTCCCCTTACCGGTCAGACGCCCGGAAGACGGGTCGCCGCCCCCTCTGTCTGGCTGCCGAAGACGGGTCGCCGCCCCCTCTCTCTGGCTGCCGAAGACGGGTCGCCGCCCCCTCTCTCTGGCTGCCGAAGACGGGTCGCCGCCCCCTCTGTCTGGCTGCCGAAGACGGGTCGCCGCCCCCTCTGTCTGGCTGCCGAAGACGGGTCGATGCCCCCGCTTTCTAGTTGCCGAAGACGGGTCGCCGCCCCTATGTCTGGCTGCCGAGGACGGGTCACCGCCCCATCTGTCTTGCTGCCGAAGATGGGTCGCCGCCCCCTCCTTCTGGCTGCCGAAAACGGTTTACCGCCCCCTCCGTCTGGCTGCCGAAGACGGGTCGCCGCCCCATCTGTCTGGCTGCCGAAGACGGGTTGCCGCTCCTCCTTCTGGCTGCCGAAGACGGGTCGCCGCCCCCTTCCTCTGGCTGCCGAAGACGGGTCGTCGCCTCCTATGTCTGGGTGCCGAAGACGGGTCGCCGCCCCCTCTGTGTGGCTGCCGAAGACGGGTCGCCGCCCCCTATGTCTGGCTGCCGAAGACGGGTCGCCGCCCTCTTTTTCACACGGGCAAACCAGGTTTGAAAAACGGTTTGTCAAACATGTTTAAAAAACGTTCACACGGTCAAACCAGGTCTGACAAATAGTTTGTCAAACGGGTTTGAAAATTCATTCACACGGGCAAACTAGGTTTGGCAAGCGGCTTGTCAAACGTGTTTGAAAATGCATTCACACGGTCAAACCAGGTTTGAAAAACGGTTTGTCAAACGTGTATGAAAAACCGATCTCACAGTCAAACCAGGTTTGACAAACGGCTTGTCAAACGTTTTTGAAAATACATTCACACGAGCAAACCAGGTTTGAAAAAGGTTTGTCAAACGTGTTTGCAAGACCGTTCACAAGATCAAACCAGGTTTGACAAATGGTTTGTCAAACGTGTTTGAAAACACATGCAAACGGGCAAACTAGGTTTGGCAAGCGGTTTGTCAAACGTGTTTGAAAACACATTCACACGGGCAAACCAGGTTTGATAAACGGTTTGTCCAACGTGTTTGAAAATACATTCACACGGTCAAACCAAGTATTTTTTCCTAGTGTGAAGATGAAAATCGACGGCATTTTTGCCCTATTTGAAGGAGAAAATCGACGGTATTTTTGCTTAGTGTGAAGATGAAAATCGACGGCAGTTTTGCAAGTGTGAAGATGGAAATCGACGGCAGTTTTGCCTAGTGTGAAGGAGGAAATCGACGGTTTTTTTAGCCTAGTAGGAAGATGAAAATCGACTGCATTTTTGTCCTGTGTGAAGAAAATCGACGGTATTTCTGCTAAGTGTGAAGATGAAAATCGACGGCAGTTTTGCCCTGTGTGAAGGAGAAAATCGACGGTATTTTTACCTAGTGTGAAGGAGGAAATCGACGGTATTTTTGCCTAGTGTGAAGATGAAAATCGACGGCTTTTTGCCCTGTGTGAAGGAGAAAATCGACGGTATTTTTTGCCTAGTGTGTAGATGGAAATCGACGGCATTTTTGCCTAGTGTGAAGATGGAAATCGACGGTATTTTTGCCTAGTGTGAAGGAGGAAATCGACGGTATTTTGGCCTTATGTGAAGATAGAAACCGACTGTTTTTTTGCCTAGTGTGAAGATGGAAATCGACGGTGTTTTTGCCTAGTTTAAGACGACGTGAAAGGGAAATCCAGATGTCATGGTATCAAGGGGCGAAATTTTCAGGTCAGCACGTGGCCTTACGTAACACTGAACGAAACATTCTGAGAAAGCCATGTAGAGAAAAATGTTTTAGGAATATAGAAATGACGATGAATTTTGACAATTGTGTTCTTATTAATACTGAGCGAAACATTCTGAGAAAATCCTTAAATCCATGTAGAGAGAAACGTTAAAAGACGATGAATTTTGACAATTGTGTTGAACGAAACATTCTGAGAAATTTTTTAAACAAGTGGAGAGAAAGGTGTTTTAAAAATATAAAAAAAAAAGTATGATGGATTTTGATGCGACGTGACGTCATAACGTCGGCATCAGAGCGCGGGAAGATTTTTCGGTCCTTGTGTATGGTCATCGCGCGTAGGCAACTTTTTCCTTGACTTTTGGCGATGAAAACATATTTCTGTATTTTGAGGACCAAAAACTCGATGGAGATAATCAGGAAACTTAAAATGTATATATACAAAAATAGCGTTTTCTATCGACGTCACGAAAATAATGACGGCAATGGAGCGCGGTGCATTGTGGGATTAATGACGTCTTTCCCAATGTGAGAATCTAAGAATTAGTGTTTTTCTTTTTGTCAACTATGCATTGGCACAGTTGTATGATGAAGCAGCTGTTACACATAGATTATATTTCCGACAACATATTTCCACCAAAATGTAAATATTTTTCCAAACTCACCCTTTTTGGCGCATTTCATTTACTGCAAAGTATCTACATTAAATACAATGTCTTCATTTTATTCCTTCTTCCTTAAAGAACTTAATTTTGCAAATTAATTGACAAAAGTAATTACAAAGATACCAAGTATCAAGATGATATAACGTTAGTCATCAAAATTCGCAAACACAATAGCAAATGTACTCGTACCTCCAACCTCCATTTGAATAACGACAATATGACTTCCGTTGCAGACATCTAGACGTCTCTAAGGACATATTCAACAGCATATGACGGAAAGATCATTTGTTGTTTGGAGATTTGAAAAATTAAAATTTGTAACCATATATCAAAATCCCACGAAACAAAATGCCAGTCAATATTATCCCATTGTTCATAATCCCACACATAATATTCCAGGATGTTGATAGTATATACACTATATGTTAGAGTATACTTTCATTTGATAAATTCATTAATGAATATAGGCCTGGGTTAATTGGCGTGGGATTTTAACCAATGGGATTATGACCTTATGGGACTCTGTCATGGATTCGACACAGGCAAGGTCATCATATCAAGACAATAAGTCAGGACTCGCAGTAATGGATTTAAACTGGACAAATTTAGATTAAATTGTTTTAAGAAACGGTTAGACAACTTTATGGACGGGGATGGCAGGTGGTAATGGATATGGAACTGCCTAGTGTAGGCCACATGGTCTCTTGCAATCTCTTTTGTTCTTATGTTCTCATCCCACTGGGTGCCGACGACCGTTGAGAGCTCGTTCGAGTCAAAAACGACTTCAGTTACAAAATTCAAAATTTCAAATAATATTTCCGTTACATGATAATAATAATATATATTTTGGGATCCGGCGAATTCACCGACAACAATTCATCGATGCACACAATTCATTGAAAAATAAGAATATTCTAATTTGAAATATATAACTAGGTTGTGTTTTCATCCTTAATTTAGCATACGTTTACCTTTGATAATGAAATAAATACTTTCATAACCTTTGTTTAGGATGAAGAATTTCTTTTCGTAGTATTTATCAAGAATAGTTAAAATTCTTTAATGACAGAACCATTGAAAATGACAAATTAGTTTAAGATAAACTTAGAACTATATAATACTTTCTCATTAGAATAGCCCAATGTCATGGGTGAACTATCTAATGCAATTATGTGAAATGTTTTCACTACTGCTCGACACGACGTCACACGGGAACATATTAGACAACAACTAAAAATTATGCTAGACTGGCTAAAAACGTGCTTACGTTTTTATTCTTCATTAAAACTTAGGTTTTTATCATATTTCTTCATTAAAATAACCCGTAGTCACGGGTGAATTATGCCCATTTAAGTATATTATGTGAAATGTTTTCACGGCCGCGCGACATGACGTCACACGGGAATTTATTAGGCACCAACTAGAAATGATACTAGACTGGCAAAAATAATGCTTAATCTTTTATTATTCATAATAGATTAGGTTTTTATACTTTTTCATTAGAATACCCCAATGCCATGGGTTAATTATGCCAATTTTAGTATACTATATGAAATGTTTTCAAGACCGCGCGACATGACGTCACACGGGAATATGATAGACAACTTCAAGTTATGCTAGACTGGCAAAAATTATACTTAACCTTTTATTCTTCATAATGGATTAGGTTTTTATGATATTTTTTCATTAAGATAGCCCAGTGTAATAGGTGTAATATGCCCATTTTAGTATATTATGTGAAATGCTTTCACGACCGCAAGACATGACGTCATACGGGAATATGTTAGACAACAGCTTGAAATTATGCTATACTGGCAAAAATCATGCTTAATTTTTTATTCTTCATAATATATTAGGTTTTTATATTTTTCATTGAAATAGCCCAACGACATGGGTAAATTATGCCCATTTTAGTATATCATGCGAATGCTTTCACGACCGCGCAACATGACGTCACACGGGAATATGTTAGACAACTAAAAATTAAGCTAGACTGGATAGAATAATGCTTAATCTTTAATTCTTCATAATAAATTAGGTTTTTATAATATATTTTCATTAAAATAGCCCAATGTCATGGTTGAATTATGTCCATTTTAGTATATTATGTGAAATGTTTTCACAACCGCGCGACATGACGTCACAAGGGAATATGTTAGAACACAACTAAAAACTATGCTAGACTGGCAAAGATCATGCTTAATCTTTTATTCTTCATTATAAATTAGATTTTTATAATATTTTTTCATTACAATAGCCCAAATTCATGGGTGAATTATGCCCATTGTAGTATGTTATGTGAAAAGGTTTTCACGACTGCGCGCCATGACGTCACACGGGAATATGTTAGACAACT
>NW_027467558.1:105000-145000 GCF_046742065.1 Oratosquilla oratoria
ATGCCCTCCCAATGGCAAAGAATAAGCACTCCAGTCATTTCACATAGTTTTAAACAAAGGAACCGTTATTTGCGAAGATATCTGTAGCATATTTGGTGCATGATATGACAAGGAGTCGAGAATTTAATAGATGAACCCGAGGAAATTGTGCAACAACAGCCTTATTGCCGACGGCGTGGGGGGTAAGTGAACACTTGTAGGACGAAGCCGTGGCGAACCAACTTGGGCCGTTTGGGCCCCCGCCTTCCTGCCTGCCTGCCTGCCTGTCTCGTTCTACTTGTGCGCTCTCCGTCCCTCCCTCCCTCCCTCCCTCCCTCCACCCATGCTGCTGCTGCAGTGCTGATGCTCGACACATGGATGACGACCCCCCTTCATGACGAACATCGATGGTAGTAGGGGTGTCAAACGGGATTTAAAGTGTACAAGGTAGTTGCGTGCTTCTTCGCTTCGACTTTGCCAGTCACTCCTTTATGGCATAATATCACACTGCAGAACTCTTACATGCCGCCCCAAGGCATATGCCACACACACACACACACACACACCCATGGCGGTGGCGAGTAAAGGTTCTCTGACGGACGGCGTGACTGTTGGTAAAGATGACACCTGGGGATTTTCACTTTTTTTTTCGTGGTTGGGTAAGTGGGTTGTTTATCATATTTCATAGTTATTTTTTTGTCGACAGGCATAAGAAATGGAAGCTTCCTTTTAGTGTCATTTTGCGAGAAGAAAGTGGGGCTGACGAAGGGTTGCCCGTCCGTCCGTCCGTCCGTGACCACCTGGTCGGGAGCGGGAAGGCCAAGAGTTCGCTCGAGTGGAAACTACTTCGGCGACATTTTTTTTTTTTTTTTTTTTTTCAAATTTCCAAACATCAAGTTATCTTTCATTCCTGTAGCAAAACTGAATGATCGACTTTTATAACAAAATTTCCTTGAAATGTTCTTAACCCATTCAACTCCGATGACAAGATGTCTTGTCATTTGGTCAAATAAAACAAAAAATCATAATAAAACAACAAAATGTTTGATGATCAAACAGCACCAGAAAAATATGACGTCATCAGTCCTCCTCGAGGAGGACTGATGACGTCATATTTTTCTGGTGCTGTTTGATCATCAAACATTTTGTTGTTTTATTATGATTTTTTGTTTTATTTGACCAAATGACAAGACATCTTGTCATCGGAGTTGAATGTTCTCAAGATCTAGGTATCTGTAGGCGAAATAGTATCGGCTCTTCCAATGGAACGTGACACCTTTATTATTGTAACAAAGACTAACGTAAACAGTAATATTATGATAAACAGAAGTAGGGGGGAACAATAACAAACGAACAAGAACTGTAACGGTGAGATGAACAAAATAGAAACAAAACAGCAGCAAGAAAATAGAAAGTGAAATGCCAACACGTAACAACTGCAACAATAGCAGCGTTAACAGATACAAACAGCAACAAGAATGCTGCAGTATTGACGTTGGAAGCTGGTAGCTACTTGCCTTCCATTGCTGTCGAAGTGGCAAGTTTCCCAAAATGTTTGACCATTGAACGAAACTATTCGAATCTAGCCGATCAGATTCAGTCGTCTTACTATTTCTATGCAGTGTGGCGGAGACACGAACACGGCTCTACCAGCGCAATTATTTCGTCACGGCGGTCTCTCGGGGTTTGGAAAACTGATATTTACGATTATCTTAAAATCCTGCACGTAACGTGTGCAATTCTTTTGAACAATATTACGAGTGTAACATTCTTTAACTTTGAAATTGGTATTTTCTTTTTATTCCTTAGGCTAAAGCTTGAAAGAAACTAGTTACTGCAGAGCACGCTGCTTATTCCCCCCCCCCACTCCTTTATTCGGTACTTTAGTCTCTATGGAAGAAAATAGTCATCCTGTAAGTTCTACCAGTGTATAACCTTGTAGCAAGCAAGAAGCAAATACTGGTTCAAATGTAGGGTTATTCGAAACAAATTTCATTGCTTTGCCTCTAGCTGTCAAACATTTTTTGCAGTCCACAACTACTACAATATCTATTCAGCACGAGCCAACAACCTTGACCATTAGCATCAAGTTTTTGCAAGGACATAAATGGAACAAAACATTAATAGTACAACTATATATTAAGATAAAATTACATGTTCATACATCTACCTTACAGGGGAGGTAGCCAAAATCGTATCCACTCCCACCCATTTCATCTTCACATACTCCACTCCAATTCACCACCCTCCATTCCCTCCGTCTTTGCAATGTACATGCATACACAAAGGGTCCCCCCCCCCTTACAAGGGAGGTAGACAAAGTCAAATCAACTTCCACCCATTTCATCCCCACATACTCCATTCCCATTCACCACCCCTTTCTCCCTCCCTCCCCGTTTTCTTGGCCCCTTCTGGATGACGGGTCATCCTTACATCTCGCCCACTGCTCTGGGCCAGAAGCATTGTAGCAAGACTGCACATCCACAGCAAGGCACTTTCATTTAACCAGCGACCCCTCCCCCTCCACCTCCCCTGCACAGAAAACTGGGAGGAATCCCTTCAGGCTGTGTCAAAATATTAAAATGTCTTTGCAACGTACAATGTTTATAAAACTGAAGCAAGCTTTTCAGCCTAACTCCTACAAAATCCTTATCTTGAAGTAATGACAACTACCCAAAAGTTCCCATGATCTCATCAAAACTTTGGATTATCACTAAGGTGCAGATTGCATCTCCACCCACAATCAACTGATGTTTACTCCCCTTGTAGTACTAAGCCAGTGACAGTTCATAGGTGAAGGTAATTCAAGGACCATTGTCAACCACTGCAGGGCCGTTTCTTCAGTGAAACTTGCAGCAGCTACCTTTACATTTTTACACCCCCCACACCCACACCCCCCCCACCCCACACACCCCCACCCCACACACACAAAATGTCCTAGTTCAACAACTTCACATTTCTTCAGTTTCCACTGGCATTTACTAATTAGTTATATTTTATATACATATTTTAGAAAAGCAATGGTACATGGCAACAGAAGACATTACATACACCGCTTGACGAGCCTTACCGACTCGACTTGGGGGGGGGAAGGGGGTCTAAACACCAGAAGTAAGGAGAGTGTCTACAGCGGAGCCATAGGATATTGGTGCTGCTGCTGCTGCTGGTCCGTCCACTACGGCACTACGGCAGAACCAACAATAGTAGAACCAACAATAGTAGTACCAACAATAGTAGAACCAACAATAGTAGAACCAACAATAGTAGAACCAACAATAGTAGAACCAACAATAGTAGAAACAATAGTAGAAACTACAATAGTAGAAACAACAATAGTAAAACAACAATAGTACAAAAAACAATAGTACAAAAAACAATAGAAAAAATAGAAAAAATAGAAAAACAATAGTAGAAAAACATAGAAAATAGAAAAATAAATAAAATAAACAATAGTAGAAAAAACAATAGAAAAAAATAGAAAAAACAATAGAAAAAACAATAGAAAAAACAATAGAAAAAACAATAGAAAAAACAGTAGAAAAAACAATAGAAAAAAATAGAAAAAATAGAAAAAACAATAGTAGAAAAAAAACCTTAGTTGGAAAAACAAGTTGAAAAAATAATAGAAAAAACAATAGTAGACAAAAAAATAGTAGAAAAAACAATAATTGAAAAAACAATAGTAGAAAAACAATAGTAGAAACAACAATACTAGAAACAACAATAGTAGAAACAACAATAGTAGAAACAGTAGTAGAAACAACAATAGTAGAAACAACAATAGTACAAAAAACAATAGTACAAAACACAATAGTACAAAACACAATAGTACAAAAAACAATAGTACAAAATAACAATAGTACAAAAAACAATAGTACAAAAACAATAGTACAAAAAAAAAACAATAGTAGAAAAAACAATAGTAGGAAAATATATAATAGAAAATAGGAGAAAAACCAATAGTAGAAAAAAACAATAGAAAAAAAACAATGGAAAAACCAATAGAAAAAATAGAATAAAAAAAAATAGAATAAACAATAGTAGAAAAAACATTAGTAGAAATAATAACAATAGAAAAAACAAGAAAAAACAATAGAAAAAATAATAGTAGAAAAATCATTAGTTGAAAAAACAATAGTAGAAAAAATAAATAGAAAAAACACACTTTTACACACACATGTACAGACAAACACACGTATAAAACACATGCACAGGTACACACGTACACGGACACGTAAAAACACACATGTCCAAACAGACATGTACACATACACATGTGCATACACATATACACACACACACATGTCCAAAAACATATGTACACATACACACACATACACATATACATATACATATACGCGCCACATTGAAGTTAGGTAATCTGAGAGGGAGGCGAGGAAACAAGGATGACTAATTTGTGTGGGCCAGTGGTTCTCAACCTGGGGCCCCCAAAGGAACCACGGGGCCCCCCAGAGGAGCCACGGGAGCTCCCTGAGGTGCTGCAGGGCTTCCATAGGATCGGCGGGGCGCCCCCAGGAGGATCGGCGGGGCGCCCCCAGGAGGATCGGCGGGGCGCCCCCAGGAGGATCGGCGGGGCGCCCCCAGGAGGATCGGTGGGGCGCCCCCAGGAGGATCGGCGGGGCGCCCCCAGGAGGATCGGCGGGGCGCCCCCAGGAGGATCGACGGGGCGCCCCCAGAAGGAACGGCGGGGCGCCCCCAGGAGGATCGACGGGGCGCCCCCAGAAGGAACGGCGGGGCGCCCCCAGGAGGATCGGCGGGGCGCCCCCAGGAGGAGGGGCGGGGCGCCCTCAGGAAGATCGGCGGGGCGCCCCCAGGAGGATCGGCGGGGCGCCTCCAGGAGGAACAATAGTAGAAAAAACAATAAAAACAATAGAAAAAACAAAAAATATATAGAAAAAACAATAGAAAAAATAGAAAAAAGAAAAAAAGGTATAAAAACAAGTAGAAACAACAATAGTAGAAACAACAACAAAAAACAAATGAAAAACCAAAAGTAGAAGAAACATTAGTAGAAAAAACAATAGAAAATATACAATTGAAAAAAACAATAGAAAAAAATTGAAAAAACAATAGCAAAAACAATAGTAGAAAAAACAATAGTAGAAAAACAATAGTAAAGAACATAGTAGAAAAAAATAGAAAAAAAACAATAGAAAAAACAATAGTAAAAATATAGTGGAAAAAACAGTGGTAGAAAAAACAAAAGTACAACAAAAAAAACAATAGAAGAAAAAACAAAAGTAGAAAACAAATAGTACAAAACAATAGTACAAAAGCAAACAAATAGTACAAAACAAAACAAAAGTACAAAAAAACAGAAGAAAAAACAAAAGTAGAAAATATTGTAGAGAAAAAAAATTGTAAAAAAATTGTAGAAACAACAATAGTAGCAACAACAATAGTAGAAACAACATTAGTAGAAACAATAGTAAAACAACAATAATAGAAAAACAATAGTAGAAAAAACAATAGAAAATACAATAAATAAAAAACAACAGAAAAAAACAGAAAAAACAATACGAGAAAAAACAATAAAACAAATAGAAAAAAAAACAGAAAAACAATAGAAAAAATAGAAAAAGATAGAAAAAATAGAAAATAGAAAAAACAACAGTAGAAAAAACAATAGAGCAAACAATAGTAGAAAATCAATAGAAAAAACAATATAAAAAAACAATAGAAAAACAATGAAAAAAACAATAAAAATAGTAGAAATAACAATAGTAGAAAAACAATAGTAGAAAAACCAAAAGAAAACCAATAGCAGACAAAACAATAGAAGACAAAAAAATAGAATAAAAAAATAGAAAAAAGAATAGTATAAACATTAAAAAACGAAAAAAAAACAGAAAAACAACAGAAAAAACATAAAACAGAAGAAACAATAGAAAACAATAGAAAAAACAATAGAAAAAACAATAGCAGAAAAAACAATAGAAAAAAAAATAGTAGAAAAGACCTTGGTTGAAAAAACAATAGTAGAAAAAACATTAATAGATAAAACAATAGAAAACACAATAGTAGAAAAAACAAGTGAAAAAAATATACATATCTATAACTCTCTAAGAAAAATTCTGGAGCGCTCCCGATCTGAGTCGGCCGGCCCGGGGGTGTCTGCGACTTCCATTGTGTTTCTGGGACACCCCGCCGGCCTAGCTGTAAGCATACATTTGAAAGTTAACGGGTTGGGGTTTCTGAACTACGGCCCCCTTCTCGGAGTTGGTTATCGTTAAATGGCTAAAGAAACTGAAGCTCAGAGAAAGAGGAGGATACGACATTTCTGGAGTTGGGTCACCACGAAGAAGAGCCAAGACAAGAAAAATGTACAAAACAATAAAGCGCTTTTCAACAAGTTAACAGCAGAGCACTCTTCTTTATTCCCTTCTCTATACGCTGATAACCAACGTTTCTGGTTGGAGAAGGACATTAAAGAGTTTCATCGGAAAACTCTGTCTCTCAACAAGATTCTTCGAGATAGTAAGGACTATGAATACGAAGATTCTCTTTTCGACTCCATTCCCTTATTGGAAGAAGCGATTAATGAAGAAATGTCAGATAATTTCATTAAGCATTACTTTTATGCCAATAACGGAGGAAAGTGGTGCCATAAGACGTACCAGAAGCACTACCTTGAACGGATCTTTAAGAAGTACAAAGTGGCTGAAAAGAGGAACAAACACGCCATAAAGAAGGTCCAAAGAGAAACAGAACAGAAGAAGAAAAGAATACAGTTAGAAGCAGAAGAGAAAGAAAGAACAGAGCGGAGAAAGGAGGAAGCTGAACGAAAGAAGAAGTTAGCCGAAGAAAAGGAAAGAGAAGCTACAGCAAAGGCGAAGGAATTAGAGAGAAAGAGACTCGAGGCCGTAGAAGCTTCAAGGAGGAAAAAGGAAGAGAGGGAACAAAGACTTCTCGAGACAGAGACGTTTAGAGCCAATAGAGAAAATAACAGAGAGAAAATGAAGAAATACAAAGAGATACTAGCAAGACAAGAGAAAGGAATAATGTTAGTAACAGAAGAAGATAAGAAGTTACTCGAAAAAGTCCGGGAGGAAAAGAAGGAACATTGGGAAGGGGGGATAAAGCTTGAAATGACGGATTACGAAGAAGACTGTAGTGGTTTGAAAGCACGAATAAGGGACACCTACGACGTTGTGGAACACAGCATTGGAAAACTTGGCGACGTAAAGTGCAAGTACTGTGATGCTTTAAGGTGGAAAAGGGAGACAGAGGGTTTGTGTTGTAGATCGGGACAAATCCCAGCTGTGAAACCCTCTGAGATAAAAAACGAAGAGTTCAAATCACTATTTGAAGGTGTTACCCCTCTTTCTAAAAGATTTCTTAAGAACACAGTCGGGTTTAATACTGTCTTTAGTTTCAGTTCCTTTGCAACATCCAAGAAATTGGAAAATGCAGCTGAAAAAGCTATGGTGTACAAGATAAAGGGTGCTATATACCACAGAACCAGTTATGTGAGGCCAGAGTTATTAGTGGGAGACAAGGAGACTCGAGGTATGTTTTCGGACGAAGAAAAGTTTTCCAACGGAGACGTAAAGGACTTAACACGGAGAAGACCTAACGGGGTTGTCGATAACTTCCTAGATCTCTATTTCTATAACAGTAGAGAGGAACAAATTAGACTCAGAACCTATAAAGTCTCTAAGTTGTTTTTGGAAGCACCTATAAGCGAGGAGAAAAAATCAACTAAATAGAAGAAAGAGAGTACAACGAGAACGAGGAGATAATTCGTATAATATTCAACTACCTTCTCGAAAACAATAAGTGTTTGAGACAGATTTTGTCTGAAATAGAAAACTCCAGGGAACTGATAGCATTGCATATTGAAAAGCATAAAGAGATACCACAAATGAATCTCCAACTTAAAGCGGTTGAAAACTTTGAAACGAAGGAACATAAAGGAGTTTACCACCTTCCGACATCAAATGTGACTGTGGGTGGTATAGTGAATCTAGACGACGAGCACGATCCTCTTTTAATAAAGATAACCAGTCCCAAGAAGGATTCGAAATATAAAATTAGGTTTGTGGATCACACCAGTTTCTTTTATGATCCGTTCCAGTACCCTTTATTGATACCCAACGGAGATATGGGTTACACGTATCTTTTGCGGTCTCTGAAGGCTAACAAAGCTGGGAACGAGAAGAAGATTTCTCCGTGCGCATATTACGCTTCTATGTTTATGGAAAGAGAGAACTGTTTCACAGCTCTCTTTCAATGTCGAACACTGTTCCAGAGGTTCGTTATTGACTGTTACGTGAAGGCTGAATCAAATCGATTAGATTATATCCGTTTTAACCGACATGAAATCAGAAAAGAGAGGTCCGATATTCTTAAGAGTGATTCAGCCCATAAAGGACAACGAGTGCTACTTCCTAAGTGTTTCGTGGGAGGCCCGAGATACATGAAAGAGAGGCAACAGGATGCGTTAAGTTTTGTGTCCAGATACGGTTCTCCGGATTTTTTCATAACTTTCACTATGAATCCGAAATGGAAAGAATTGACACTATACGGCGACACTATTAACGTCTGTAATCGTCCAGATATAGTTAGTCGTGTTTTTAAACTCAAGGTAGACCAACTAATGAGAGAGTTATTAACAGATAAAATATTCGGAGAAGTCTCAGCTCATTTGTACAGCATTGGGTGGCAGAAAAGAGGCTTGCCTCACGTTCACATTCTTCTATGGATGAAGCGTAAAGTGACTGAAAATACCGTTTCGAGCCTAATATCCGCCGAGATACCCGACAAGAAAAAACACCCAGAACTGTATGATATTGTTACCACTAACATGATACACGGACCGTGCATAGGCTACGATGAAAGCTCCGTGTGTTGTAATGGGAAGAAAAACGATAGAGGGACGTGCCAGAAAGATTTTCCGAAACAGTGCCGTTCAACGATAAAATTCGGAAACAACGGCTACCCTCTCTACAGGAGAAGAGCTGTGGGAGAAGGAGGTTTCTCCTTTGTGAAAAAGTTAAAGGGACAGGAAGTAACTATCGACAACTCATGGGTGGTGTCTTACAACCCCTATCTTTGCTTGAGATTTAACTCTCACATAAACGTAGAGTGTTCAAATTCTATTAAGGCTATAGCGTACGTTACAAAGTACGTCAACAAAGGATGTGACAGAGTTCTATTCACTAAAACCGAGGGAACCGAAGAAATCAATGAAATTAAGAACTTCACGGATGCAAGATTCGTTAACTCCAACGAAGCAACTTGGAAGATATTCAGATTCCCCATACACAGTAGTTACCCTCCTGTTATGAATCTGGACCTCCATTTAAAGGACGAAAACGAAGTATTCTTCAACGCCGATTCCTCAAAGGCAGACATAAAAAAGAGGGCAAACAGAGACACTCAGTTGACAGCATTTTTCAAATTATGTAGCGTTAACGAATACGCAGCCACCCTAACTTACAACGAAGTAGCTGCTTACTTCAAGTACAGCATTCCGAAATCATGTTGGGAGGAGAGGAAAGGTAACACTCACGCTATTGGAAGGATAAGAGCTGTAACGAACAAGACAGTAGAACTGTTCTATATGAGAATGCTTCTAACCCACAAGAGAGGTCCCAAATCCTTCGAAAACCTCAGGATGGTGGACGGTGTACTCTACGGAACTTACAGGGAAGCCATTAAGGCTATGGGTCTTTTAAAAGATGAAGAGACTCGGAAACAGTCTATCCTGGAGATAATAAACTACACAAATGACCGCAAAGAACTTCGTTCGACTTACGCTAGCATGTTAGTGTTCTCGGATCTAAAAGACCAGAAAGATATCTGGGAAGAAACAAAGGATCTCTTCTCGAGTGATTTTCTATATCTTAGAGGGTTGAAGGATTACAACGACGAAATATACCTCGATGCTCTTGACGACATCCAAGAACAAGTTTTCAATTGTGGAGGAGGAAACATAGTCCACTACGGCTTACCTTCTTCCAGAAATGGAGAAAAGTCTTCAAACGTGATAAGGAGGGAGAAAGCCTATAATTCTAAAGAATTGTCCGAGACAGTGGAGAGAGCTCTCCCTCTATTAAACAGAGAGCAGAAGATTTGTTACGATAAAATCATTGAAAGTGTTGGTTGTGAGACGGAAAACAAAAGCAAAGCGTTCTTCTTAAATGCACCTGGTGGGACAGGAAAGTCCTTCCTTTTGAATCTTCTTAGACACAGTTCGTTCGAAGAGTAAAGTGGCTTTAGCTGTGGCTTCTTCGGGTATAGCAGCTACTGTCCTTCACGGGGGAAGAACTGCCCATAATATGTTCAAGATACCACTGATGGAACATAACGAAAGAAAAACATGCAACATAAAGCACAAGTCCGAACTAGCTCGATTGCTTCTTATGTCTTCTTTGATTGTGTGGGACGAAGCAGTGATGGCAAATAAGAACACAATCTCAGCCCTGGATATCACTTTGAGGGACCTTTCCGGTCTTGATATTTTCATGGGAGGAAAGACGTTCGTTTGTGCTGGAGACTTTAGACAGATATTACCAGTTGTAAGAGGAGGAGGAAAGAACGACGAGTTGAACAGTTGTCTGAAATCAAGTTACTTTTGGCCTTTCTTCGAAGAGTTAGAACTGATAAAGAACGTTCGACTTAAGAGTGAAGACGAAGAAAACATAAACTTTGCAGAGAAATTATTAGAAGTTGGAGAAGGAAAGTACAAAGAGTGTCACTTCGGAGAAGGTTTCGGGGTGTTAGTTGACAGCAGAGAAGAGTTAGTTGAAAGAGTGTACAGAGGAACGTCTCTTTCTTTGAAAAGAGAGCTATAATATCTCCCACGAACAACGACGTCGAAATCATTAACGAGTTTGTGTACAATAAAGTGATTGGTAAGGAAGTGGTTTACATGAGCGTAGATGTCGGTTGTGAATCAATAGAAGGGATGGACGTTCAGGCGTCAGTTTTCAATTCTATGGATAGCCCTTCCATTCCTCCACACAAATTAAGGTTGAAGGAAGGAGCAATTGTGATGGTTATGAGGAACATTTGCCCTCCGAAAATCTGTAATGGGACTAGAGTTATGGTAACAAATTTGAGAAGGAACGTTATTGTTGGAAATATT
The DNA here is from genome assembly GCF_046742065.1 of Oratosquilla oratoria. NCBI lineage: Eukaryota > Metazoa > Arthropoda > Malacostraca > Stomatopoda > Squillidae > Oratosquilla > Oratosquilla oratoria. The sequence goes on from NW_027467558.1 coordinate 116,093, forward strand.
TTAACTGGTGTGTACAGGAACACACAGATCTTACTTCCTAGAGTTACTTTAGAGGCAACAGACACCCCTGTAGCCTTCAAGAGATACCAGTTCCCTGTCAAACTCTGTTACGCTATGACAATAAATAAGTCCCAGGGGCAGACGTTTGAGAAGTGTGGTGTGCTACTGGATTCATCACAGTGCTTCGCACACGGTCAACTATACGTAGCGTGTTCTAGAGTTACAAGCCACGATTCCCTCATAGTTTTTCCAGGATATACAAAGAAAGGGGAAGAATACGAGTTGAGACCTTGGGTGAATTGCGTTTATGAAGAGGTGTTCTGTGATGTGGATAAAAGTAAAGTTTCTTCTTTGGAGGATTTAATCTTTGAAGATAACTCTGAAACCTCAAGGATACCAGAAGAGGAACCCGATCAATCCATAGTCAGCATATCACGTTCTGTGTTCGAGAAAACAGAAGGAGAAGTAGCTGCGATGATCTTACCAGAAGAACTCTTCGAAGAAGAGAACTACTTGAGTCGAGGGCAAATGGAGGATAAAATTGAAGAAATCGAAGAGAAGATTGGAGAGAAGATTGAGGAGAAGATTGAGGAGAAGATCGGAGCTAAGGATACCAAAAACGAAGAAAGATTTGAAAAGATTGTCTACGAAATAGATGAGATTAAAACCATGTTGAAGGATTTCGTAAAGAGAAAGAATAGCAGCGAAGAAGAGGACAGCGAAGAAGAACTCACACCCAAGAGAAAAAAGAAGAAACTACATTAAATGTATAGTTCTAAGGTGTTTTAAGTAAAAGGCAGATGAAAATCTTTGGTTTTATTAACTTTTTTATGTGTATCATCAATGCCTGAAGGGCTCCGCGGGCGGAGCCCGCCTCGCCGAAGGCCAAGCACCTGGCGTAGCCAGGTCCGGCGGAGCCGGGTGCTTGTATATATATATTTTTTTTTCTAAAGTTATCCCTGCCTCCGTTTTCTCTCATCTTTTTGATCAAACTTAAATTATATGACTAATCAATTGAAAAAGCATGAAAAGATATAATGGCGATATGGGGAAATATATATGACAATTATGTAATGCTGTGAAATTAAGCGACATGGTTTCATTTTAAAATAATTGCATAAGATTGTGTAGGCGTTAATTGTGGAAATGATTGCTTGATGTACTAAAAAAAAAAATCTCTCTCTCTCTCTCTCTCTCTCTCTCTATATATATATATATATATATATATATATATATATATATATATATATATATATATACTCGTGGGCTTAGAAAAGTATATATATATATATATATATATATATATATATATATATATATAAGCATAAACCTTACATTGGTATATGTAGCATATATAAACATATATAAAACATATATATATATATAAAATCTTTCGCTGTCAAACGTTATTAATTAAGAAAAATCACTATATGCTTTCTGTGTATTTTTAATTTATAGTCTACCCAAAACATGTTGCATTAATTGACTTTTGATGTTAAAAGCTTAGCTCCTGTCTTAGTGAGGCTAGACATTTTATTTGAAAGATGCGAAAAAGTTGAGGACAAGTAGATAATATAATGATATAAAGCAGTGGTTCTTAACCCCTGGGTCGCGACCCAAATTTGGGTCGCCAAGCCATTTTATTGGGTCGCTAAGGGTTTGCAGAAAATAATTATTTTCCCACTACAAATATATTATAATTATATACTGTAATAATTAAAATACATTTTTCATATATCACTGTTAATTATATGTGCTACTTGTATTAATAAACATCCCAGCATGTAATTTTGTTTCTGTAACCCGCTTTTAAAAGCATAATCATATTACTTATAAAGACAATTCGTATATCTATGTAGGCTTGGGTCGCGATGCTTGATTTGTGCAAAATTTTGGGTCGCTGCCAAAAAAGGTTAAGAACCACTGATATAAAGAAAAGGTCTCATTTCGAATTGATTGCATAAGAAACTAGAGGTGTTAAGTTTGAAAAGAATGCATATATATATTTACACAAAAATACAAGTTGACAATCTCACAATGTACAGCTGCACAGAAAACTATCGTTAGTAAATCACGCTAATCATTTTGACACAAAACAACGAAACTATTTGAGACAAGTTGAAGTCTCCATCGGAAATAAGATTATCATGTCATAGTGAATCCATATGAACTCCGGAACTATTATTCGATTCATATTCATTCAGAAGGAATTCGAACAATTCGAACCCCAGAAATACCAACCCTTCGGTATCATAAGGTTATGTTCATTAGCGAATGTTTCGACACCCCTACTAACGATAGTTTTCTGTGTAGCTGTACCTATGTACTAATATACAAAAACAATTACATATAATCATTCGCATGGTTCCATTGCAATTACTTGCGTCTATGTGATGGTAAAATGTATTATCGTTTTCCAACCTTTTTTATATTGTCCCATTATTTATTATATTTTTCTAACGTTATATATTCACTAATACGTTTTCTCTTGTTTATATATTTTTATTTCATTCTCTCGCCTGTCTTGACGGTTTGTTTTACAAATGAACATGCTTTGAGAGAGAGACGTGTCCTTTATTTTACTAGTTTGACTTTTAAGACCACGAGTAGTTCCAGCCACTACTTCCACATCCAATTTCTTAGGCAATCAATTCCATATGCAATCCTCTCAATCCCATACCATTATCTACTCATCAAATTTTTCTCGTCCCCTCTACATCCTTCCATGATTCGTGTCGTTTATTTGCATATTGGTGCCCTTGTGCTAAGGAGACTTTTTTTTTCTTTTTCTTTTTTTAAGTAACTATTAGATAAACAGGTGGGGAACATGCAGTTTGGTACGTTTTATTTTTCAAAGTCCGTGTAGCTCTAGCCATTATTTCCAAACATTTTTATGGAATCAATTCCAAATGCAAGTCTCTCCAAATCCCTAAGTAATCGTAATCAATTTTTCCAATGTCCTCATTATATTTCATAATCATATAACTTTTGATTTCCGTACTAGTCTGGCTTCGCAGTTAGTGACGAGGGTATGGATTCATTTATTTCTATTCTATATATATATATATATATATATATATATATATATATATATATATATATATAGTGTGTGTGTATCGTTATATACTATCGTTAAAAGAAATAGGTGGAGAGAACATGCAGACTTTTTTTTTTTTAATTGGGAGTGAAATGTCACTCCCACGGCCTTTATTTCAGCCTAGTGTATGTAGACCATCAGGTATAAATAGAAATGTCTAGATTGTGATCATTTTTATTAGGGGCACACACACTGGAAGAGACTTGCCAACCAGAATAATAAGTCGTTTTATTCATTCAAACATTTTCATTTATTAACAAATGCTGGTAGTTGGTATAGGAGAAAGACACCAGTGTCTCAAAGGATTACAAAGGCGGAGCATGCATGCCGACAGGAGACCTTTTGGTCCATATCTAGGTCGGATGCGGAAAAAAATCATGATAATAAATGAATTAAAAAACATCAATTAATGCATAGGCATTCATTATAGGTAGGCAACCGCGATTCGTGTAGTTTGGAGCTATTCGTCAGCGTCTGTCTGTCACTGGGCGGGCGGGCGCAGGGCAAATTGCTTCCAGTAACCTGGCAGGATGGAAACAAATAAATTAGGACAAAATAAAAAATGGGTTATAAACACAATCATAGATTAAAAAACTTCCTGGGCATTTTCCGTTCTAAGGCGTCAGACACGATGGACTAATAACTTGCCTAGAGTCTAAAAAAAAAGAAAAGGTCCTCAAGTCTGTAAACTGTACTCAAATGTGTAAAAAAAAAAAAAAAAAAAATGTACCTAAATCTTAAAAAAAACTGTATTCAAGTCTATAAAAAAAACTGTACTCAAGTCTGTAAAAAACCTGTACTGAAATCTGAAAAAAAGCCCTAAAGTCTCTCTACAAAAAGAAAAAAGAAAAAAAAAAGAAAAAAAAAATCCTAGCCTGTAAAACCGTCCTCAAGTCTATATATAAATATATATATATAATATATATACATATATACACATATATATAGATATATATATATATATATATATATGCATATATATATATATATATATATACATATATATACATATATATATGTATATATATACATATATATATAGATATATATGTATATATATATAATATATATATATATATATTTATATATATATATATATACATATATATATATATATGTATATATATATACATATATATATATATATATGTATAAAACTGTCCTGAATTCTGTAAAACTGTCCTCAAGACTATAAAACTTTTCCTGAAATCTTTCAAATTTCCTCACTTCAAGTCTGTCACACATGTCCTGAAGGCTGCCAAATTGTCCTGAAGTCTATTTCAAAAACAGTCCTCAAGTCTATAAAAAAAAAAATCCTGAATTCTGTAAAACTGTCCTCTAGTCCATTAAAAATTTTCTGAAATCTTTAACTTTTCTCTTGAAGTCTGTCAAAATGTCCTGAAGGCTGCCAAATTGTCCTGAAGTATATTTTAAAAAATCCTGAAGTCTACACAAACGTTCCTGAAAAGTCAAATTCGTCCTGAGAGTCTGAAAATTGCCCTCTTTGGTAGTCGTTCCTGACATCTGGAACACAAACACCTGAAGGCTCCTGAAGGCTGAACCCCCCACCCCCACCCCCACTCCTGAGGTCTGGAATCCCTCCCCCCTGCACCTCAAGTCTGAAAAACCCGCTCGTCAAGTGTGAACCCTCCCCCCGCTCCTGAAGTCTGAAGAAGACCCGCTCCTTAAATATAAAACAACCCCACTCCTGAAGTATGTAACCCCCAATCTAAGTCTGCAACACACCACACACACTCCTGAAGTCTGAACCCACCCACGCCAGCTCCTGAAGACTGGTAACAACCCCCCCCCCCCCGCGCTCCTGAAGTATGAGCCCCCTCCGCTCCTGAGGTCTGGTAACATACACACCCGGCTCCTGAAGTCTGGTAACACCCACACCCACCCAGTTCCTGAAGTCTGGTAACACCCACACCCACCCAGCTCCTGAAGTCTGGGAAACCTCCCACTCCTGAAGTATAAATAAACCGCTCCTTAAATCAGAAACGCCCCCACCGCTCCTGAAATATGAAACGCCCCTCTCCCGAGGTCTAACCCCCCCCCACTCCTAAAGTCTGAAACCCCCATCCTGAAGTTTGGAAAAGCCCCGCTCCTTAAATATGAAACCCCCCCACCGCTCCTGAGGTATGTAACCCCCCATTCATAAAGTATGAACCCTCCCCCCCTGCTCCTAAAGTCTGAAAACCCCCGCTCCTTGAGTATCAACCTCCCTCTCCTGAAGTCTGACACCCCTCACCCAATCCTGAAAACACCCACTCCTGAAGTCTTAAAAACACGATTCTCAAGTCTGAAACTCCCCCACTCCTGAAGTGAGCCCCCGCCCCTCGATGTATGGAGAGAAAAAAAAAAGTTCCATAAATCTGAAACCCCCACCGCTCATGAAGTCTAAAACAACACCCTCCTGAAGTCTGAACCCCCCCCCCCGGTCCTCAAGTCTTAACCTCTCAACTCCTTATGTCTCAATCTATGCCACTCCTGAAGTCAGAAAACCCTCCCTCCACTCCTGAACTCTGAAACCCCTACCCTGCTCCTCAAGTCTTTATATATAAAAAGTGCTCCTGAAGTATGAAAAAAATGCTCCTGAAGTATGAAAACTCCGCTCCTTGAGGGAGTACGCGACACCTTGGGGGAGGGGGGGGGGTGAATTTGGTCTAGATTTACCATTTTTCAAAACAGCGTTCAAAATGTTCGTGTACCATTTAGAAATGAATCCCGACTAATCATATCATTTTCCAGCCGCGCGCAATTGAAAGGTCTTGAATAAGGTTTAAAGGGACAGCAGGGTTAAAGGCGCAACCCACACTCCAAGGAGGCGTGCCACTTAGGACCTTCAGGCGCACCGAACATTGAAATTGCATTGAATTTACGCTCGCCCAATGCTTCAACGGCCAGTACATGGGTGCAGGAGAAGGGAGGAACGTGGAGGGAGGGACAAGTCTTGCCAACTTGGAGCGCAGCTAGGCGTCACTTTCCTCCTAGCTCCCAAAAAGAAACTATCCATGTCTCATGAGCTCTCCTTGCAATCTATTACCTTAGCTAGTACATATTACTCTTTAGTACAGTCATCCATCATGGGTAGTAAAAAGAACAATGACCAAAAAGCACCAGTTCAAGATGGCAAGCAGTCAAAGACGACTAGCCAAGACCTCACCACCCACCTCTCACTCCACCACCGCCCTCACCTGCACCTATCTCGACACTAGGTGCTGGCTGGCTGCTAGGTCTACACTATCCAGCACTTCATTCATCTCTAATACAGCAAGAAAATTACATATCACTTCTCAAATTGTACACAGAGGAGATAAGAATCAACGTCAATTCATCATTGTGGAGAAGAGCACTTTTTTGTACCACTGGAATCTCATCAGGAAAGAGAAGGCACCCACTGACTGCTGCTTAAAATAAACCTCCTTCCAATCATTGACATACCCTCAAGACCCCCAGCAGTAAACAAGGTTTCGTATCAACACACCGACAAAGGTGCAAAAAAGCGTATTATATGATGGTGTCGTCTGTCCGTCGTCACTACTGTAATATACTTATACTTGAGTTTTTGAGTACTTAAAGTCCTTATAATTCCAATTCATATGGTTAAAAACCAAACAGTTAAAAACAATAGTTAAAAACCAAACAAGTTAAAAACAATAGTTAAAAACCAAACAAGTTAAAAACAATAGTTAAAACAATAGTTAAAAACAATAGTTAAAAACAAAATACTTAAAAACAAAATAGTTAAAAAGTAGTTAAAAACAATAGTTAAAAAGTAGTTAAAACAATAGTTAAATACAATAGTTAAAACAAAACAATAGTTAAAAACAATGCTTAAAACAAAAGTTTAAAAAAATGCTTAAAGCAAAAGTTAAAAACAATGCTTAAAACAAAAGTTAAAAGCAATGCTTAAAACAAGTTAAAAACAATGCTTAAAACAAAAGTTAAAAACAATGCTTAAAACAAAAGTTAAAAACAATGCTTAAAACAAAAGTTAAAACAATGCTTAAAACAAAAGTAAAAAAAAAACAATGCTTAAAACAAGTTAAAAAACAAGTTAAAAAAAATATATATAACAATATAAAAAAGTAAAAAAAAAAAAAAAAGTTAAAAAAACAAGTTAAAAACAAGAAAAAAACAAGTTAAAAAACAAGTTAAAACACAAGTTAAAAATTAAAACAAAACTTAAAAAACAAAACAAAAAACAAAACTTAAAACAACAAAACTTAAAACAAAACTTAAAAACACAAAACTTAAAACACAAAACTTAAAAAAACAAGTTAAAAACAATATTTAAAAGTAAAAACAATACTTAAAAGTAAAAACAATACTTAAAAGTAAAAACAATACTTAAAAGTAAAAACAATACTTAAAAGTAAACAATACTTAAAAGTAAAAACAATACTTAGAAGTAAAAACAATACTTAAACAAATCAATACTTAAAACAAATCAACTTAAAACAAAATACTTAAAACAAAACACTACCTAAACAAGTTTAAAAAGTTAAAATAGTAAAAAATAATGTTAAGAATAGTGAAAAAAGTTAAAATAAAAAAATAAAGTTAGAAAATAGTTAAAAAATAGTTAAAAGCTACAAAATAGTTTAAAATAGTTAAAAGTATAGTTTTAAAAAATCGTTAAAATAGTTTAAAAATAGCTAAAAAATAGTTTAAAATTAGTAAAAAAAATAGTTAAAAAGTTAAAAAATAGTTTAATTTTTTTTTCTTCATTTTTTGCAAACAATAGTTTTGCAAACAATAGTTGAAAAACATTAGTCGAAAAAAGTCGAAAAAAGTCAAAAAGTAAAAAAAAGTCGAAAAAAGTCGCAACAACAATAGTCGCAACAACAATAGTCGCAACAACAATAGTCGCAACAACAATAGTCGAAACAACAATAGTCGAAACAACAATAGTCGAAACAACAATAGTCGAAACTACAATAGTCGAAACTACAATAGTCGAAACAACAATAGTAAAAACAACAATAGTAAAAACAACAATAGTTGAAACAACAATAGTCGAAACAACAATAGTCGAAACAATAGTTGAAACAACAATAGTCGAAACAATAGTTGAAACAACAATAGTCGAAACAACAATAGTCGAAACAACAATAGTAGAAACAAAAGAAAAAACAATAGAAAAAACAGTAGCAAAAATAGTAGCAAAAACAATAGCAAAACCAATAGAAAAACAATAGAAAAAACAATAGTCGAAACAACAATACTCGCAACAAAAATAGTCGAAACAACAATAGTCGAAACAACAACAGTAGAAACAACAATAGTAGAAGCAACAATAGTAGAAACAACAATAGTAGAAACAACAATAGTAGAAACAACAATAGTAGAAACAACAATAGTAGAAACAACAATAGTAGAAAAACAATAGTGGAAAGAAAAATAATTGAAAAAAATAGTAGAAAAAACAATAGTAGAAACAATAGTAGAAAAACAATAGAAAAAACAATAGGAAAAAACAATAGTAGAATAAACAATAGTACAAAAAACAATAGTAGAAACAACAATAATTGAAAAAAACAATAATAGAAACAACAATTGAAAAAACAATAGTAGAAAAAACAATAGTAGAAAAAACAATGGTAGAAAAAACAATAGTACAAAAAAATAGAAAAAAACGTTGAAAAAACGAAAATAGAAAAAACATTAATAGAAAAAACAAGAGTAGAAATAACAATAGAAAAAATAGAAGAAAAAAAGATAAGACAAAAGAAAAATAGAAAAAAAACATTAGAAAAAACAATAGAAAAAAATAGTAGAAAAAATCAAGTCGAAAAACAATAGTAGAAACAACAATAGTAGAAAAATAGAAAAAATAGTAAAAAAATAGAAAAACCATAGAAAAAACAATAGTAGAAAAAAACAATAGAAAAAACAATAGTACAAAAAAACAAGTCGAATAAACAATAGAAAAAACAATAGTAGAAAAAAAAGTAGAAACAATAGTAGAAAAATCATTAAAAACAATAGAAAAAACAAAAACATAGAAAAAACAATAGAAAAAATAGAAAAAAGAAAAAAAGGTATAAAAACAAGTAGAAACAACAATAGTAGAAACAACAACAAAAAACAAATGAAAAACCAAAAGTAGAAGAAACATTAGTAGAAAAAACAATAGAAAATATACAATTGAAAAAAAACAATAGAAAAAATAATTGAAAAACAATAGCAAAAACAATAGTAGAAAAAACAATAGTAGAAAAACAATAGTAAAGAACATAGTAGAAAAAAATAGAAAAAAAACAATAGAAAAAACAATAGTAAAAATATAGTGGAAAAAACAGTGGTAGAAAAAACAATAGTACAAAAAAACAATAGAAGAAAAAACAAAAGTAGAAAACAAATAGTACAAAACAATAGTACAAAAACAAACAAATAGTACAAAACAAAAAAAAAGTTAAAAAAAAAAAAAAAAAAGTAGAAAATATTGTAGAAAAAAATAGTAAAAAAATTGTAGAAACAACAATAGTAGAAACAACAATAGTAGAAACAACATTAGTAGAAACAATAGTAAAAACAACAATAGTAGAAAAACAATAGTAGAAAAAACAATAAATAAAAAACAACAGAAAAAAACATAGAAAAAACAATACGAGAAAAAACAATAGAACAAATAGAAAAAACAACAGAAAAACAATAGAAAAAATAGAAAAAATAGAAAAAATAGAAAATAGAAAAAACAACAGTAGAAAAAACAATAGAACAAACAATAGTACAAAATCAATAGAAAAAACAATAGAAAAAACAATAGAAAAAGCAATGAAACAAACAATAAAAATAGTAGAAATAACAATAGTAGAAAAACAATAGTAGAAAAACCAAAAGAAAACAATAGCAGACAAAACAATACAAGACAAAAAATAGAATAAAAAATAGAAAAAACAATAGTATAAACATTAAAAAACGGAAAAAACAGAAAAAACATAAAACAGAAAAAACAATAGAAAAACAATAGAAAAAACAATAGTAGAAAAAACAATAGAAAAAACAATAGCAGAAAAAACAATAGTAGAAAAAACAAGAATTGAAAAAACAATAGAAAAAAATAGTAGAAAAGACCTTGGTTGAAAAAACAATAGTAGAAAAAACATTAATAGATAAAACAATAGAAAACACAATAGTAGAAAAAACAAGTGAAAAAATATATATATACATATAAAAAATACAAAAAACAATAGAAAAAACAAGTCGAAAAAACAATAGTAAAAACAATAGTAAAAATAACAATAGTAGAAACAACAATAGTAGAAACAATAGTAGAAAAAACAATAGAAAAACGATAGAAGAAACAATAGTAGAAAAAAACAATAGAAAACAATAGTAAAAACAATAGTAGAAAAAAACAATAGTAGAAAAAACAATAGAAAAAAACAATAGAAAAAACAATAGTACAAAAAACAATAGTCGAAAAAACAATAGAAAAAACAATAGAAACATTGGTAGAAAAAATAGTAAACAATAGTAGAAAAAACAATAAAAAACAATAGAAAAAACAATAGAAAAAACAATAAAACAAAAAACAAAAAATAGAAAAAACAAGTCGAAAAAACAATAGTAGAAACAATAGTAGCAACAATAAAAAAAACAATAGATAAAACAGTAGAAAAAACAATAGTAGTAAAACATTAGTAGAGAGAACAATAGAAAAAACAATAGTAGAAAAAATAGTAGAAAAAATAAAAAACAATAGAAAAAACAATAGTAGAAAAAACAACAGTAGAAAAAATAGTAGAAAAACAATAATTGAAAAAACAATAGTACAAAAAACAATAGTAGAAAAAACAATACTAGAAAAAACAATAGTAGAACCAACAATAGTAGAACCAACAATAGTAGAACCAACAATAGTAGAACCAACAATAGTAGAACCAACAATAGTAGAACCAACAATAGTAGAAACAATAGTAGAAACTACAATAGTAGAAACAACAATAGTAAAACAACAATAGTACAAAAAACAATAGTACAAAAAACAATAGAAAAAATAGAAAAAATAGAAAAACAATAGTAGAAAAACATAGAAAATAGAAAAATAAATAAAATAAACAATAGTAGAAAAAACAATAGAAACAAATTAGAAAAAAATAATAGAAAAAACATTAGAAAAAACAATAGAAAAAACAATAGAAAAAACAATAGAAAAATATAGAAAAAACAATAGAAAAACAACAACAAAAACAATAGAAAAAAAATAGAAAAAACAATATTAGAACAAAAAACATTAGTTGGAAAAACAAGTTGAAAAAATAGTAGAAAAAACAATAGTAGACAAAAAATAGTAGAAAAAACAATAATTGAAAAAACAATAGTAGAAAAACAATAGTAGAAAAAACAATACTAGAAACAACAATAGTAGAAACAACAATAGTAGAAACAATAGTAGAAACAACAATAGTAGAAACAACAATAATACAAAAAACAATAGTACAAAACACAATAGTACAAAACACAATAGTACAAAAAACAATAGTACAAAATAACAATAGTACAAAAACAATAGTACAAAAACAATAGTGCAAAAAAACAATAGTAGGAAAATATATAATAGAAAATAGGAGAAAAACCAATAGTAGAAAAAAACAATAGAAAAAAAACAATGGAAAAAACAATAGAAAAAATAGAATAAAAAAATATTATAAACAATAGTAGAAAAAACATTAGTAGAAATAATAACAATAGAAAAAACAAGAAAAAACAATAGAAAAATAATAGTAGAAAAATCATTAGTTGAAAAAACAATAGTAGAAAAAATAAATAGAAAAACACACTTTTACACACACATGTACAGACAAACACACGTAAAACACATGCACAGGTACACACGTACACGGACACGTAAAAACACACATGTCCAAACAGACATGTACACATACACATGTGCATACACATATACACACACACATGTCCAAAAACATATGTACACATACACACACATACACATATACATATACACATACGCGCCACATTGAAGTTAGGTAATCTGAGAGGGAGGGGAGGAAATAAGGATGACTAATTTGTGTGGGCCAGTGGTTCTCAACCTGGGGCTCCCAAAGGAACCACGGGGCCCCCCAGAGCTCCCTGAGGTACTGCAGGGCTTGCATAGGATCGGCGGGGCGCCCCCAGGAGGATCGGCGGGGCGCCTCCAGGAGGATCGGCGGGGCGCCCCCAGGAGGATCGGCGGGGCGCCCCCAGGAGGATCGACGGGGCGCCCCCAGAAGGAACGGCGGGGCGCCCCCAGGAGGATCGGCGGGGCGCCCCCAGGAGGATCGGCGGGGCGCCCCCAGGAGGATCGACGGGGCGCCCCCAGAAGGAACGGCGGGGCGCCCCCAGGAGGATCGGCGGGGCGCCCCCAGGAGGAGGGGCGGGGCGCCCTCAGGAAGATCGGCGGGGCGCCCCCAGGAGGATCGGCGGGGCGCCCCCAGGAGGAACGGCGGGGCGCCCCCACCAGGAGGAGCGGCGGGGCGCCCCCAGGAGGATGAGCGGCGGGGCGCCCCCACCAGGAGGAGCGGCGGGGCGCCCCCACCAGGAGGAGCGGCGGGGCGCCCCCAGCAGGAGGAGCGGCGGGGCGCCCCCAATAGTTAAATACAATAGTTAAAACAAAACAATAGTTAAAAACAATGCTTAAAACAAAAGTTTAAAAAAATGCTTAAAGCAAAAGTTAAAAACAATGCTTAAAACAAAAGTTAAAAGCAATGCTTAAAACAAGTTAAAAACAATGCTTAAAACAAAAGTTAAAAACAATGCTTAAAACAAAAGTTAAAACAATGCTTAAAACAAAAGTTAAAAAAACAATGCTTAAAACAAGTTAAAAAACAAGTTAGAAAAATATATATATATAAAACAATATAAAAAAGTAAAAAAAGTATTAAAAAAGTAAAAAAAAAACAAGTTAAAAACAAGTTAAAAAACAAGTTAAAAAACAAGTTAAAAAAATTAAAAAACAAAACTTAAAACAAAACTTAAAAACACAAAACTTAAAACACAAAACTTAAAAAAACAAGTTAAAAACAATACTTAAAAATAAAAACAATACTTAAAAGTAAAAACAATACTTAAAAGTAAAAACAATACTTAGAAGTAAAAACAATACTTAGAAGTAAAAACAATACTTAAACAAATCAATACTTAAAACAAATCAACTTAAAACAAAATACTTAAAACAAAACAATACTTAAACAAGTAAAAAAAAATAAAAAAAAGTAAAAAAAAAGTTAAAAATAGTGAAAAAAGTTAAAATAGAAAATAAAGAAGTTAAAAAATAGTTAAAAAACGGTTAGAAAATAGTTAAAAGTTACAAAATAGTTTAAGATAGTTAAAAGTATCTACTAATATAAAAAAAATTTAATTGTCAAAACGGGCAGGTAGTGGTGACGTCACAGTCGTTTCCGGAGGGTCGGGCCAGAGTGCGGTAATCTGGGGACAAGTCTGAGAGCACCTCATGTGAGCTATTATTAGAGAATTATACGATGGCCATGACGTGTGTTACAAAGTCGAAATGCTGGAGGATCCCGCATCTAAAAAAAGGCGTCAGCGACACTTCTGGGGTTGGGTAACCGGAACAAGAAAATTGCCCAAGAATGAAGTATCAAGGGACTTCAAGAAACTCAACAAATTACGGGCTGAACACAGCGAGCTCTTTCCACAATGATATGGAGCCACAAAAACCTTTTTGGTGAAAGAAAGCGTAAAGGAGTTCCACCTGAAGGTCTTAGCGTTCAACCAAACGATGAGAGACAATGATGAGTTCGTATACGAGGATAAAAATTTTCCAACGTTGCCTCTGCACGAAGGAGATATAACACCAACAGTCTCTGAAAGTTTTGCCAAACACTATTTTGCAGGCTACAAAAATTTCGTTAAGAGTGGAGGCCTTTCAAATCATAACGCATATCAGATGCATTATCTGGACATGTTATACAAAACCTTCCATCGAAACAAGAAGAAAAACAAGTTTGCCATAGAGAAGGTTAAAATTGAAATTGAAAGGAGGAGAATTATGAAATTAAAGGAAGAAGAGCTCAGAAAAAAGAATAAAGAGGCAGAAAGGAAGCTACGAGAGGCAGAAGAAAACGAAAGAGAACGTAAACGAAAACTTCAAGAAAAGGAGAAAATACGCCAAGCTAAAGAAGCAAAGAAGAGAGAAGAGGAATTAAAAGCACAAAAGGAAGAACTTGAAAGGCAAAAGAAGAAAACAGACGCCGAACGCATAAAGAAATTATATAAAGAACATTTGGAACAACAAAAGAAAGAAAAAAAAGAAGCACGTAAACGGAAATCTGAAGATGTCGCCAAGAGAAAAACATTGAAGAAATTAAAAACATCAATTGAAAAAGATGGGTGGATGAAGCAATTGACGGAAGAAGAAGAAGAACAATTATTGACAGAAGACAGAGAAGAACGACTGTTAAAACACAGAGAGGATAACGACAAGAAAATACTGGATGACATGACCATTGGACAATTACCAGGTACGTTAAGAGACGAAAGCTTAGTTGAACCACATTCTGTCGGGAAGCTCGGAGAATTCAAATGCAAGTTTTGCTCCGCATTACTGTGGAAAAAAGAAATAAAAACTCTCTGTTGCAACACAGGACAGGTGCCTCCCGTCAACCCCGACAAGATTGAAGATAAAAGGATTCTTGAACTTTATCGAGGAAACACTGACCTATCTAGAAGATTTCTGGAAAATATCAACGGGTTCAATCTAATATTCTCCTTCACTTCCCTTACTACATCTGGGAAATTGGACAATGATATAGAAAAGAGGTTTTGTTACAAGATACAAGGAAGAGTTTATCACCACATAGGATATCTGAAGCCAGAACGATTGCAAACACAACTTGAAGGAAGAAAATATTTTTGGAACGATACAGACGATTGCTTTCTGGATATTTACTTTTATTACGATAAGGTAAATCAAGTAAAATTCAGAACAGCAAAAATAACAAAAAACCTATCAAAACGTCGACAAAACGAAGAGTGTATGTACAAGGCAAACGAAGAGATTGTTCGCCTGTTCTTCAATTACTTTGCAAGCCACAACAAATGCATCTTTGGAATACTAAACGAGCTGGATTCAACTAAGGAACTAATCAAACAACACGTTGAAAGGACTGGAAAACTACCTGACGTGTCCATCAATCTCAAAACGGCGGTGGATGTTCGTACCAAAGGACACAAAGGAGTGTACCATCTCCCTACAACCTCATCGTGTGTTGGGGCAATAGTTAATCTAGATTCTACAAATTGTCATCTACAGATAGCTATACAGTCTCCAAAACCAGATACCAAGCTCCCCACGAAGTTCGTTAATCACAACAACGTGTTTTATGATGCATTTCAATATCCTATGTTGATGCCTCATGGGAATATTGGATATACTCACACTCTTCGGTTAACGCAAATGGGGGGAAAGAAAAGGATCTATGATCGACTCACCCCCGCGGATTATTATGCCTCTCACTAAGTGTCGCCGTTTGTTTCAACAATATGTAGTTGATAATTGCGTAAAGGTTGAAACAATGAGATTGACATTCATTGAACAAAATCAAAGTACCATCAGAAAAGAGAGAACGGACATACTTAAATGTGAAGATGGGACAGAAAAAGGACAACGCGTAATTATACCTCCCACTTACATAGGAGGACCAAGATACATGAAGCAGAGACAACAAGATGCACTGGCGTATGTTACCCATTATGGCTCGCCGGACTTCTTCATAACATTCACCATGAACCCTGCATGGCAAGATCTTTCGGAAGCCATACGACAAACAGAAGCTACCCCAAAAAGTGGAGCGGACAGACCCGACTTAGTGAGCCGTATATTCAAACAAAAAGTTGATAGTTTAATGGAAGATCTAACAGTCAAGAACGTTTTTGGAAAGGTGAAGGCATATCTCTATAGTATAGAGTGGCAAAAAAGAGGCCTCCCTCACGTCCACATTCTATTATGGATGAGATACACAGTCACTGCGGAGTTGGTGGATAAACTCATATCAGCTGAAATACCCGACAAGGACAAGGAACCCAAATTATTCAAGATAGTGACTAAATGTATGATACATGGTCCTTGCAGGGGATTCGACGAATCTCAACTGTGTTGTCAACAATCTTCTGCTGTAGCAGGGAAGAACTGTTGTGGAAAAGGTTTCCCAAAGCCCTGTAGGGACACATTATTGTTTGGCAATAATGGTTATCCCATATACAAGAGAAGGGCCATTGGAAGTGGAGGTAACAGTTTCGATAAGAAAGTGAAAGGGAAAATGATTAAAGTGGACAATTCGTGGGTAGTACCCTATAACCCATATCTATGCCTTCGATATAACGCTCACATAAACGTAGAGTGTTCCAACTCCATCAAGGCTATTGCATACGTAACAAAGTATGTCAATAAGGGTTGTGACAGGATATTGTTCTCAAAGACCGACAAGGACAGTGAAATTGTCAACGAAGTGAAAAATTATCAAGACGCTAGATACGTCAACTCAAATGAAGCGACGTGGAAAATCTTTAAATTCCCTATTCACAAGAGTTTTCCTTCTGTGACAACACTAGATCTACATCTAGAAGGCGAGAACGAAATATTCTTCAGAGAGAATGAGCATACGTCGATCTTGCGCGATAAAATTGAGAAGGATACGCAACTTACAGCATACTTCAAGCTATGTAAGGAAAACAACTTCGCGGCGAGCCTACAGTATCATGAACTACCAAACCACTTCGTTTACAATAAAACGAAGGCTCAGTGGACTGAAAGAAAAACAAGAACAGCTGCTCTTGGAAGAATAAGAGCAGTTACTAACAAGACAGTTGAGCTGTTCTATCTTCGTATGCTTCTGACACATAAAAGGGGACCCACATCTTACGAGAGCCTAAGAACGGTGGAAGGTGACGCGTACGAAACCTATAGAGAAGCAGTGAAGGCAATGGGTCTACTGAACGACGAGGATACCTGGCTGAAGACCATAATGGAGATCATATAATAGAGATCAACTCAGAAGTACATACGCCAGCATGTTAGTATTTTCGGATTTGGAAGATCAAAGAAGTATATGGGAGGAAACCAAGGACCTGTTTGCCAGCGATTACCTTTACATGAGAGGTTTAACAGAGTACAATGATGAAATATACAAAGATGCCCTGGACGACATACAAGAAAAAGTATACAACTGCGGAGGCGGCAAGATTGAGGAATACGGATTACCCCCCTCAAGACATGGGCAGAAAGTGACAAACATAATTAGAAGAGAAAAGTCATACAACAAGGCAAGATTACGAGAGGAAGTGGCCGAAAAACTGTTGGTCATGAACGAGCAACAAAGACATTGCTATGATGTCATAATGGATAGAGTAGAAAATGGACACAAATATCCCAACAATGGCTTTTTCGTAAACGCCCCGGGAGGAACTGGGAAATCATTCCTTCTTAACGTTCTTCTAGACACAGCGAGATCAACAGAGAAGATTGCGTTGGCTGTTGCCTCATCTGGGATTGCTGCAACCGTACTTCATGGAGGAAGAAAGCCCACAACATGTTTAAGATACCAATAATGGAGCATAATGATGTACGGTCCTGCAACGCCAAGAGAAATAGTGAAATGGCCAGGTTATTGGAGATGACATCCTTAATCGTTTGGGATGAAGCTGTAATGGCAAACAAGAACACCATTACGGCACTAGACATCACTATGAGAGATATATTAGGCGTAGACTGCTTTATGGGAGGTGTCGTCTTTGTCTGCGCAGGAGACTTTCGTCAGATATTACCAGTTGTTCGTGGTGGAGGTAAAAGTGATGAATTAGAAAGTTGTATAAAGTCGAGTTACTTTTGGAACACGCTAACTCACCTTGAACTTAGTCATAACGTGAGACTCAAGAGTGGCGATGACCTTAACAGACAATTTGCCAAAGAACTTTTGGAATTAGGCACAACACCGTGTGAGGAATATACATTTCCTCCAAACTTTGGAGTGGTTGTTGATAACAGAGAAAAGTTAGTTGAGATGGTATACGATGACTTTGAAGATAATTATCTCAACGTCTCTTATTTTGAAAAGAGAGCCATAATTTCCCCAACCAACGATGATGTTGACTGCATAAACGATATGGTATTCAAGAAACTCAATACAGAAGAGAAAGTTTATAGAAGTGAAGATACTTCAATAGACAATGAGATGGATATACAAACATCTGTATATAACTCAATCAATAGCCCTTCTGTTCCTCTTCATGAATTAAAACTAAAAATAGGGGCTGTTGTAATGGTTATGAGGAATATTTGCCCCCCTAAATTATGTAACGGCACAAGGATCATTGTGACAAACCTTCAAAGGAACATCATTGTTGGTAACATCCTTACAGGAGCATATAAGGGAGAACAAGTAATGTTACCAAGGGTGACTTTGGAAACGACAGACACTTCTGTTATCTTCAGGAGGAAACAATTCCCTATAAGGTTGTGCTATGCTATGACTATCAATAAATCACAGGGACAGACGTTTGATAGATGTGGTTTGCTGTTGGATAGCGCTCAGTGCTTTGCTCACGGACAATTATATGTTGCCTGTTCTAGGGTCACTAGCCACGATTCTCTGATCATATACACGGGTTATCGTAAGCGGGGTGATGAGTATGAACGGAAACCTGCACGTAACTGTGTCTATAAAGAACTTTTTCACGGTAATAAAGGGAATAAAGACACGGCAATACACATGGAAAAACAAGGAATTGCGAAGTCTCCTACAATATCTAAATGTTTATGTTCCTCTGAGTTGCCCGTAGGGGAAGAAGAACCTGATCAATCTGTTGTTGTTATACCACGCATCGACGAAGAGGAAGCCATAAAGATGACAATGCCACGAATTCTACGGAGACGTCTATTCTGAAGGAGCACCAATGGAGGTATTGGAGATGATGTTCGAAAAATTGGAGAAGAGGGAGAAGGAATTAAAACAAGAGACTGAGAAGAGGGAGAAGGAATTAAAACAAGAGACTGAGAAGAGGGAGAAGGAATACAAAGAAGAGACTGAGAAGAGGGAGAAGGAATACAAAGAAGAAATCCAGAGGCTGAAGCAACTACAAGAAAAGCAAATGCAGCTGTTATACAAGATTTTATCAAGTAGTAGCGACGAAGAAGATTCTGCAACTATATCTTCAAAGAAAAGGAAACTGTAAAAATATACATAACTAATAATGTAAAATAAAAGTTGTATATAAAGATTATATGTTTTATTATCAATCTTGACATTAAATCAGGGCGGAGCCCTGGGCGCGAAGCGCCCGCGCGCGAAGCGCGCTTTGCCCAAGGCCAAGCACCCCTGGCGCAGCCAGGGCCGGCGAAGCCGGGTGCTTGTAGTAGAAAAAATAGAAAAAAAAAAACAATAGTAGAAAAAATAGAAAAAAACAATGGAAAAAACAATAGAAAAAATAGAATAAAAAAATAGAATAAACAATAGTAGAAAAAACATTAGTAGAAATAATAACAATAGAAAAAACAAGAAAAAACAATAGAAAAAATAATAGTAGAAAAATCATTAGTTGAAAAACAAAAGTAGAAAAAATAAATAGAAAAGCACACTTTTACACACACATGTACAGACAAACACACGTAAAACACATGCACAGGTACACACGTACACGGACACGTAAAAACACACGTCCAAACAGACATGTACACATACACATGTGCATACACATATACACACACACATGTCCAAAAACATATGTACACATACACACACATACACATATACATATACACATACGCGCCACATTGAAGTTAGGTAATCTGAGAGGGAGGGGAGGATATAGGGATGACTAATTTGTGTGGGCCAGTGGTTCTCAACCTGGGGCCCCCAAAGGAACCACGGGGCCCCCCAGAGGAGCCACGGGAGCTCCCTGAGGTGCTGCAGGGCTTCCATAGGATCGGCGGGGCGCCCCCAGGAGGATCGGCGGGGCGCCCCCAGGAGGATCGGCGGGGCGCCCCCAGGAGGATCGACGGGGCGCCCCCAGAAGGAACGGCGGGGCGCCCCCAGGAGGATCGGCGGGGCGCCCCCAGGAGGAGGGGCGGGGCGCCCTCAGGAAGATCGGCGGGGCGCCCCCAGGAGGATCGGCGGGGCGCCCCCAGGAGGAACGGCGGGGCGCCCCCACCAGGAGGAGCGGCGGGGCGCCCCCAGGAGGATGAGCGGCGGGGCGCCCCCACCAGGAGGAGCGGCGGGGCGCCCCCAGCAGGAGGAGCGGCGGGGCGCCCCCAATAGTTAAATACAATAGTTAAAACAAAACAATAGTTAAAAACAATGCTTAAAACAAAAGTTAAAAAAAATGCTTAAAACAAAAGTTAAAAACAATGCTTAAAACAAAAGTTAAAAGCAATGCTTAAAACAAGTTAAAAACAATGCTTAAAACAAAAGTTAAAAACAATGCTTAAAACAAAAGTTAAAAACAATGCTTAAAACAAAAGTTAAAACAATGCTTAAAACAAAAGTTAAAAAAACAATGCTTAAAACAAGTTAAAAACAAGTTAAGAAAAATATATATATAAAACAATATAAAAAAGTAAAAAAAAGTATTTAAAAAAGTACAAAAAACAAGTTAAAAAACAAAAAACAAACAAGTTAAAAAAACAAGTTAAAACAAGTTGAAAAATTAAAACAAAACTTAAAAACAAAAATTAAAAAACAAAACTTAAAACAAAACTTAAAAACACAAAACTTAAAACACAAAACTTAAAAAAACAAGTTAAAAAACAATACTTAAAAATAAAAACAATACTTAAAAGTAAAAACAATACTTAAAAGTAAAAACAATACTTAGAAGTAAAAACAATACTTAGAAGTAAAAACAATACTTAAACAAATCAATACTTAAAACAAATCAACTTAAAACAAAATACTTAAAACAAAACAATACTTAAACAATTAAAAGCTACAAAATAGTTTAAAATAGTTAAAAGTATAGTTTTAAAAAATCGTTAAAAATAGTTTAAAAATAGCTAAAAAATAGTTTAAAATTAGTAAAAAAAAATAGTTAAAAAGTTAAAAAATAGTTTAGGTTAAAAAATAGTTTAATTTTTTTCTTCATTTTTTGCAAACAATAGTTTTGCAAACAATAGTTGAAAAACATTAGTCGAAAAAAGTCGAAAAAAGTCGCAACAACAATAGTCGCAACAACAATAGTCGAAACAACAATAGTCGAAACAACAATAGTCGAAACAACAATAGTCGAAACAACAATAGTCGAAACAACAATAGTCGAAACTACAATAGTCGAAACTACAATAGTCGAAACAACAATAGTCGAAACAACAATAGTAAAAACAACAATAGTTGAAACAACAATAGTCGAAACAACAATAGTCGAAACAATAGTTGAAACAACAATAGTCGAAACAACAATAGTCGAAACAACAATAGTAGAAACAAAAGAAAAAACAATAGAAAAACAGTAGCAAAAATAGTAGCAAAAACAATAGCAAAACCAATAGAAAAACAATAGAAAAAACAATAGTCGAAACAACAATACTCGCAACAAAAATAGTCGAAACAACAATAGTCGAAACAACAACAGTAGAAACAACAATAGTAGAAGCAACAATAGTAGAAACAACAATAGTAGAAACAACAATAGTAGAAACAACAATAGTAGAAACAACAATAGTAGAAACAACAATAGTAGAAAAAACAATAGTAGAAAAAACAATAATTGAAAAAAATAGTAGAAAAAACAATAGTAGAAACAATAGTAGAAAAACAATAGAAAAAACAATAGGAAAATCAATAGTAGAATAAACAATAGTACAAAAAACAATAGTAGAAACAACAATAATTGAAAAAAACAATAATAGAAACAACAATTGAAAAAACAATGGTAGAAAAAACAATAGTAGAAAAAAGAATGGCAGAAAAAACAATAGTACAAAAAAAATAGAAAAAAAAAACTTGAAAAAACGAAAATACAAAAAAAAATAAAAGAAAAAAAAAGATTACAAAAAACAATAGAAAAAATAGAAGAAAAAGAGATAAGACAAAAGAAAAATAAAAAAAAACATTAGAAAAAAACAATAGAAAAACAATAAAAAATAGTAGAAAAAATCAAGTCGAAAAACAATAGTAGAAACAACAATAGTAGAAACAACAATAGTAGAAAAATAGAAAAAATAGTAGAAAAAATAGAAAAACCATAGTAGAAAAAACAATAGTAGAAAAAAAACAATAGAAAAACAATAGTACAAAAAACAAGTCGAATAAACAATAGAAAAAACAATAGTAGAAAAAAAGTAGAAACAATAGTAGAAAAAACAATAAAAGCAATAGAAAAAAATTATAGAAAAAGCAATAGAAAAAAATAGAAAAAAGAAAAAAAAGGTATAAAACAAGTAGAAACAACAACAGTAGAAACAACAACAAAAAACAAATGAAAAACCAAAAGTAGAAGAAACATTAGTAGAAAAAACAATAGAAAATATACAATTGAAAAAAACAATAGAAAAAATAATTGAAAAAACAATAGCAAAAACAATAGTAGAAAAAACAATAGTAGAAAAACAATAGTAAAGAACATAGTAGAAAAAAAATAGAAAAACAATAGAAAAAACAATAGTAAAAATATAGTGGAAAAACAGTGGTAGAAAAAACAATAGTACAAAAAAAACAATAGAAGAAAAAACAAAAGTAGAAAACAAATAGTACAAAACAATAGTACAAAAACAAACAAATAGTACAAAACAAAACAAAAGTACAAAAAAAAATAGAAGAAAAAGCAAAAGTAGAAAATATTGTAGGAAAAAAAAATAGTAGAAAAATTGTAGAAACAACAATAGTAGAAACAACAATAGTAGAAACAACATTAGTAGAAACAATAGTAAAAACAACAATAGTAGAAAAACAATAGTAGAAAAAACAATAGAAAAAACAATAAATAAAAAACAACAGAAAAAACATAAAAAAAATAATACGAGAAAAAACAATAGAACAAATAGAAAAAACAACAGAAAAACAATAGAAAAAATAGAAAAAATAGAAAATAGAAAAAACAACAGTAGAAAAAACAATAGAACAAACAATAGTAGAAAATCAATAGAAAAAACAATAGAAAAAAACAATAGAAAAAAACGATAGAAAAACAATGGAAAAAACAATAAAAAATAGTAGAAATAACAATAGTAGAAAAACAATAGTAGAAAAACCAAAAGAAAAAACAATAGCAGACAAAACAATACAAGACAAAAAAATAGAATAAAAATAGAAAAAACAATAGTATAAACATTAAAAAACGGAAGAAACAGAAAAAACAACAAAAACAAAACAGAAAAAAACAATAGAAAAACAATAGAAAAAACAATAGCAGAAAAAAACAATAGTAGAAAAAACAAGAATTGAAAAAACAATAGAAAAAATAGTAAAGACCTTGTTTGAAAAAAACAATAGTAGAAAAAACATTAATAGATAAAACAATAGAAAACACAATAGTAGAAAAAACAAGTGAAAAAATATATATATACATACAAAAATACAAAAACATTAGAAAAAACAAATCGAAAAAACAATAGTAAAAACAATAGTAAAAATAATAATAGTAGAAACAACAATAGTAGAAACAATAGTAGAAAAATAATAGAAAAACGATAGAAGAAACAATAGTAGAAAAAAACAATAGAAAACAATAGTAAAACAATAGTAGAAAAACAATAGTAGAAAAAACAATAGAAAAAAAACAATAGAAAAAACAATAGTACAAAAAACAATAGTCGAAAAAACAATAGAAAAAACAATAGAAATATTAGTAGAAAAAATAGTAAACAATAGTAGAAAAAACAATAGAAAAACAATAAAACAAAAAACAAAAAATAGAAAAAACAAGTCGAAAAAACAATAGTAGAAACAATAGTAGCAACAATAAAAAAACAATAGAAAAAACAGTAGAAAAAACAATAGTAGAAAAACATTAGTAGAGAGAACAATAGAAAAAACAATAGTAGAAAAAATAGTAGAAAAAATAAAAAACAATAGAAAAAACAATAGTAGAAAAAACAACAGTAGAAAAAATAGTAGAAAAACAAAAATTGAAAAAACAATAGTACAAAAAACAATAGTAGAAAAAACAATACTAGAAAAAACAATAGTAGAACCAACAATAGTAGAACCAACAATAGTAGTACCAACAATAGTAGAACCAACAATAGTAGAACCAACAATAGTAGAACCAACAATAGTAGAACCAACAATAGTAGAAACAATAGTAGAAACTACAATAGTAGAAACAACAATAGTAAAACAACAATAGCACAAAAAACAATAGTACAAAAAACAATTGTACAAAAAACAATAGAAAAAATAGAAAAACAATAGTAGAAAAACATAGAAAATAGAAAAATAAATAAAATAAACAATAGTAGAAAAAACAATAGAAACAAACTAGAAAAAATAATAGAAAAAATAGAAAAAACAATAGAAAAAACAATAGAAAAATCAATAGAAAAATAATAGAAAAAACAATAGAAAAAACAATAGAAAAAACAATAGAAAAAAATAGAAAAAACAATAGTAGAAAAAAAAATTAGTTGGAAAAACAAGTTGAAAAAATAGTAAAAAAAAACAAAACAATAGTAGACAAAAAAAATAGTAGAAAAAACAATAATTGAAAAAACAATAGTAGAAAAACAATAGTAGAAACAACAATACTAGAAAGAACAATAGTAGAAACAACAATAGTAGAAACAGTAGTAGAAACAACAATAGTAGAAACAACAATAGTACAAAAAACAATAGTACAAAACACAATAGTACAAAACACAATAGTACAAAAAACAATAGTACAAAATAACAATAGTACAAAAAACAATAGTACAAAAACAATAGTACAAAAAAAACAATAGTAGTAAAAACAATAGTAGGAAAATATACAATAGAAAATAGGAGAAAAACCAATAGTAGAAAAAATAGAAAAAAAAACAATAGAAAAAAACAATGGAAAAAAAGTACAATAGAAAAACAATAGTACAAAAATCAATAGTCGAAAAAACAATAGAAAAAACAATAGAAACATTGGTAGAAAAAATAGTAAACAATAGTAGAAAAAACAATAGAAAAAACAATAAAACAAAAAACAAAAAATAGAAAAAACAAGTCGAAAAAACAATAGTAGAAACAATAGTAGCAACAATAAAAAACAATAGAAAAAACAGTAGAAAAAACAATAGTAGAAAAACATTAGTAGAGAGAACAATAGAAAAAACAATAGTAGAAAAAATAGTAGAAAAAATAAAAAACAATAGAAAAAACAATAGTAGAAAAAACAACAGTAGAAAAAAATAGTAGAAAAACAATAATTGAAAAAACAATAGTACTAAAAACAATAGTAGAAAAAACAATACTAGAAAAAACAATAGTAGAACCAACAATAGTAGAACCAACAATAGTAGTACCAACAATAGTAGAACCAACAATAGTAGAACCAACAATAGTAGAACCAACAATAGTAGAACCAACAATAGTAGAACCAACAATAGTAGAAACAATAGTAGAAACTACAATAGTAGAAACAACAATAGTAAAACAACAATAGTACAAAAAACAATAGTACAAAAAACAATAGAAAAAATAGAAAAAATAGAAAAACAATAGTAGAAAAAATAGAAAATAGAAAAATAAATAAAATAAACAATAGTAGAAAAAACAATAGAAACAAATTAGAAAAAATAATAGAAAAAATAGAAAAAACAATAGAAAAAACAATAGAAAAAACAATAGAAAAAACAATAGAAAAAACAATAGAAAAAAATAGAAAAACAGTAGTAGAAAAAAAATATTAGTTGAAAAAACAAGTTGAAAAAATAGTAGAAAAAACAATAGTAGACAAAAAAATAGTAGAAAAAACAATAATTGAAAAAACAATAGTAGAAAAACAATAGTAGAAACAACAATACTAGAAACAACAATAGTAGAAACAATAGTAGAAACAACAATAGTAGAAACAACAATAGTACAAAAAACAATAGTACAAAACACAATAGTACAAAAAACAATAGTACAATATAACAATAGTACAAAAAACAATAGTACAAAAAACAATAGTACAAAAAACAATAGTACAAAAAACAATAGTAGAAAAATATATAATAGAAAATAGGAGAAAAACCAATAGTAGAAAAAATAGAAGAAAAAAACAATAGAAAAAAATGGAAAAAACAATAGAAAAATAGAATAAAAAATAGAATAAACAATAGTAGAAAAAACATTAGTAGAAATAATAACAATAGAAAAAAAACAAGAAAAATCAATAGAAAAAACAATAGTAGAAAAATCATTAGTTGAAAAAACAATAGTAGAAAAAATAAATAGAAAAAACACACTTTTACACACACATGTACAGACAAACACACGTAAAACACATGCACAGGTACACACGTACACGGACACGTAAAAACACACATGTCCAAACAGACATGTACACATACACATGTGCATACACATATACACACACACATGTCCAAAAACATATGTACACATACACACACATACACATATACATATACAAATACGCGCCACATTGAAGTTAGGTAATCTGAGAGGGAGGGGAGGAAATAAGGATGACTAATTTGTGTGGGCCAGTGGTTCTCAACCTGGGGCTCCCAAAGGAACCACGGGGCCCCCCAGAGGAGCCACGGGAGCTCCCTGAGGTGCTGCAGGGCTTCCATAGGATCGGCGGGGCACCCCCAGGAGGATCGGCGGGGCGCCCTCAGGAGGATCGGCGGGGCGCCCCCAGGAGGATCGACGGGGCGCCCCCAGGAGGATCGACGGGGCGCCCCCAGAAGGAACGGCGGGGCGCCCCCAGGAGGATCGGCGGGACTCCCCCAGGAGGATCGGCGGGGCGCCCCCAGGAAGATCGTCGGGGCGCCCCCAGGAGAATCGGCGGGGCGCCCCCAGGAGGAACGGCGGGGCGTCCCCAGGAGGATCGGCGGGGCGCCCTCAGGAGGATGAGCGGCGGGGCGCCCCCACCAGGAGGAGCGGCGGGGCGCCCCCACCAGGAGGAGCGGCGGGGCGCCCCCAGCAGGAGGAGCGGCGGGGCGCCCCCAGCAGGAGGAGCGGCGGGGCGCCCCCACCAGGAGGAGCGGCGGGGCGCCCCCAGCAGGATGAGCGGCGGGGCGCCCCCAGCAGGATGAGCGGTGGGGCGCCCCCAGCAGGAGGAGCGGCGGGGCGCCCTCAGCAGGATGAGTGGCGGGGCGCCCCCACCAGGAGGAGCGGCGGGGCGCCCCCAGGAGGATCGGCGGGGCGCCCCCAGGAAGATCGTCCGGGCGCCCCCAGGAGGATCGGCGGGGCGCCCTCAGGAGGATGAGCGGCGGGGCGCCCCAACCAGGAGGAGCGGCGGGGCACCCCCAGCAGGAGGAGCGGCGGGGCGCCCCCAGGAGGAGGAGCGGCGGGGGGCCCCCAGCAGGATGAGCGGCGGGCCGCCCCCAGCAGGAGGAGCGGCGAGAATAATTACAAAATCAAAAACGAAAGCGCAGGAAATAATGAACAGGACAAAATATCACAAAGAAAAAGAAAAGAACGAAATATTATACCCTATGCACTGAGATCTGGCCGTTAGGGCGGAGCACTGGGAGTTCCCCTGTGGTGCCACATATAATTATTTTATAATTTTATTTTATTATATAATTCTATTTTATAATTTTATAATGTTGCCTCATACGATTATATTATAATTTTTTGTCACACACACCACCACTGAGATAAAAATCAAAGCAAAGTTTTCTATACAAAGGTTTCGTTTCTTTAAGTGAAGATATGGCATATGTGCATGCGAGAGCGACGTTGCCACTACATCTAATCTCTGGCCCCGCCCCCCTCACACTGCATTCAGAAAACATTGCATCCACACGCACGTTCTCGCCATGGATGCCCATATGTGGCAACACCGGGAAATCTCCTAGCCCCGCCTTATCGGTCATTTCTCCTTGCGTTGACTATAGTAATACCGAATTTCACAGAAGTCACAAAAATAAGAAAATATTTAGAACAAAATAACATTAAAATAATTACAAACACTGGACAAAAGATAGGAAAGATAATAACATATAAAACAACAAAATTTAGAAATGAAAATAGCATAGTATACAAAATCCCATGTAACGGATGTGAAACGTCATACTACAGAGAGACTGGACAAGGAATCACAAAGCGGACACAACAACACAAAAGCGACATTAGAGCACACAGAACCAGCAACTCACTTGTGACACACATAGACAAAACAGGACACTTGCCAAATTGGATAAACACAGAAGTATTACACCAAGGTCTCGACAAGAAAATGAGAAAAGTTATAGAAGCTGCAGAAATGAGTAAAAATAATTCGAATAACAACAGAGGAGGATTCATTACATGGTCTCGCCCAGCCGCAACACTAGCCATCAACGATTGGAAGAGAAGAAAAAGAGGGAGGAGTCAATAATTCGCGCGGAATATATATAGCTGTGTGTCTATCCACTTGATGTAATACCTTGAAAAAGACGAAAGTGTCGAAACGTCGGTAATAAAACTCAAAAGCTCTTCTCGAGTTTCCGTTTCCTCTCTTTCCTCATATATGTATATACATATATAATTAAACTAACTAACCAGTCCCTCCATCCTAATGGGTACTTTTATTTTACTCTAATTGCGGCCAAACTACTATATGAATCCATTTGGAACGATAGTGTATTTCACACAGGAGGAGCCTAGAAAAGAGGGAGGGAGGGGTGGTGAATGGGAGTGGAGTATGTTGGGATGAAATAGATGGGAGTGGAT
>NW_027467558.1:160000-200038 GCF_046742065.1 Oratosquilla oratoria
AAAGTGAAGCTAATTACCCCGTGGAATTCCTAAATTCTCAAACGCCTTCTGGAATGCCTCCACATGTACTCAAATTGAAGAAAGGTGCAATCATAATGCTTCTACGTAATTTAAATACAAGAAAGGGATTACTAAATGGAACACGTCTGATTATTATATCACTAAATGACCTGTACATTCATGGCAAAATGTTAAGTGGGAGCAAGAAAGGAGAAGAAGCATTCATACCTAGAATTGATTTAACCCCAATTGATACATCTCTTCCTTTCAAAGTGACCCGCCGACAATTTCCAGTGATCACAGCTTTTACCATGACGTTAAACAAGTGACTCACAAGGACAAAGTTTCAACAATGTTGACCTCTACTTACCATCTTCACCTGTCTTTAGTCATGGCCAGTTGTACGTTGCTGCACTCAGCAGAACGAGCAACATAAATAATCTCAAAATTTTAGCAGAAAAATCTATAGTTGGAGATAGAGTTTTGATAAAAAATATTGTTTTGCAAGAACTTTTGCAATAAAAGATTTTGTGTTCATATAATGCTTTGTGTATATATTTTGTACATATTTCCTTTGTTTTTTACTGGAATGAATATGTTTGTGTTGATAACTGAATTTTCTTATATTTTCTGCACTTAATGATCGGAAATTTAATCTATACCATTATATGAGATTCAAACGCGTGATATTGAATCCCGTCATTTTTAACGGACTCAGGCAGCTCTTTCGGTTATATTGCTTTGTAAACTATCCTACTTTTAATTAAAAATGCAACAACCCGTCTTCTACCACTCCTTCTACTCTCTTTTCTACCGGCCTCTATCTCTCTATCTATCTATCTATCTATCTGAAAAAAAAATCGCTGTCTTCATCAATCGTTATCGAAGCCTAAGATTTTGGACCAAGACTTACTAGAAATAACAGGAGTATGATTCAATTTCAATTCATACGTGATTTGAAGTTTTTGCGAAGAAACTGGGATGATTTAGTTGCAAAAAATATTATTATTATTATTTTTTTTTTCGCTTTCCAGGGGGCTCCGAGTTCCAAGGTTCCAGCTTCCAGGCATCCGAGTTTAAAAGCTCCGAGTTCCTGGACTCCGAGTTCCAAGGCTCCGAGTTCCAGGTTTCCGAGTAGTTCCAAGGCTCCGAGTTCTAAGGCTCCGAGTTTCAAGACTCTACGAGTAAGTGTGTTCCATTGGTTCGAGTTCCAATGCATTTTGCGGGAAAAGGATCCATGATTGTGGTGCATAGAAGTCACAGAGTTACTACCAGTAAGTACTATGGCCGTAAAATCTTACAACTTGCTATGAATGTTGTATGAGGACGAATCTATAGATCCAGTATGCCCCGCAAATGAAAATGTAGTAATAAGAGTGGCGAAAAACGGGTTGTTAATCAAAGCTGAAAGAAGTAGAAGAGAGAGCGCTCTAGAGCCCCTGAAACTACAGAGCAAACCCAGCAAAGGGAACCTGCTGATGGTTCCAGGCACAGAATACCAAGAGGAACTCTGCTCACAGAAAGAGAATTAGCTTTCTCTTGTAATCATGAGGAAAATGACAATGAACTCGCATTAATATCTCTTAGACCAATGAAATTCAGAAGAGAGTCGGATGGATTATGCTGTAACAGAGGACAGATTCATTTGGAAGACCTTCCAAGTCCTCCAGAACCTCTTCAGTCACTCTTGAATGGAGCTTCACAAGAACCCAAGGAATCCCTGCAACAGATCAGAGCATAAGATAACAGCTGTTCTGCCATGATCTCTTACATGCTCTTTTGTGTTATCCTCGGCAATTACAATTATCATTTCGAACTATGCACTATGTACTAATACCCTAGTACACTCATAGTAGTTCATTAATACTACTACACTATCACTAATACATTAGCACACTAGTAACAGTTCACTAATGCTAGTACATTAGTACTACTACATTAGTACTAGTATATTAGTACGATCACACTAGCATTATTACACTAGTACTGGTACATTGGTATAAGTTTACTGGTACAATAGTATTAATACACTAGTTCATGTAAAACTAATAGACGGCTAGTACATACGTAATAAAACTTAGAAACGAATATGTGAATATACGCAGGGAAGACTAAAGAAACTATGAGAAAGATATAAATAGAAAAATGCAAGGATCAACCGAAACTTTTACTGATAATATGTAAATGATAAATTAAAAGACTAACACGGAATAGTGAAACTGCGTGAAAGATACAAAGGATATATAAACGACATGGAAATGGCTGCCGAAGACGCTTCCCATGTCTGGCTGCTGCCGAAGACGGATCGCCGCCCCTCAGTCTGGCTGTCGAAGACGGGTCGCTACCCCCTTTTTCTGGCTGCCGAAGACGGGTCGCCGCCCCCTCTGTCCGGCTGTCGAAGACGGGTCGCCGCCCCCTCCTTCTGGCTGCCGAAGACCGGTCGCCACACCCTCTGTCTGGCTGCCGAAGACGAGTCACCGCCCCCTATGTCTGGCTGCCGAACACGGGTCGCCGCCCCCTATGTCTGTCTGCCGAAGACGGGTCGCCGCCCCTTATGTCTGGCTGCCGCCGCCCCCTATGTCTGGCTGCCGAAGACGGGTTGCCGCCACCTCCTCTTTCTGGCTGCCGAGGACGGGTCGTCGCTCTCTCCTTCTGGCTGCCGAAGGAGGGTCGCCGCCCCCACTGTCTGGCTGCCGATGACGGGTCGCCGCCCCCTATGTCTGGGTACCGAAGGCGGGTCGCCGCCCCTTATGTCTGGCTGCCGAAGACGGGTCGCCATCCTCTCTTCCTGACTGCCAAAGATGGGTCGCCGCCCCCTTCTTCTTGCTGCCGACGACGGGTCGACGCCCCTTCTTTTTGGCTGCCGAAGACGGCTCGCCTCTCTCTCTATCTGGCTGCCGAAGACGGGTCGCCGCCCCCTCAGTCTGGCTGCCGAAGATGGGTCGCTGCCCTCTCTGTCTGGCTGGCGAATACGGGTCGCCGCCCCTTCTTGCTGCCGAAGACGGGTCGCCGCCCCCTTATCTGTCTGCCGAAAACGGTGTTGTCGACCCCTATGTCTGGCTGACGAAGACGGGTCGCCGACCCCTCTCTCTGGCTGCTGAGGACGGGTCGCCACTCCCTCTGTCTGGCTGCCGATGATGGGTCGCCGCCCCCTCAGTCTGGCTGCCGAAGACGGATCGCCGCCTCCACTTTCTGGCTGCCTAAGACGGGTGGCCGCCCCCTCGCTCGGGCTGCTGAAGACGGGCCACCGCCCTCTATGTCTGGCTGACGAAGACGGGTCGTCGCCCCGCTGTCTGGCTGCCGAAGACGGGTCGCCGCCCCCTATGTCTGGCTGCCGTCCCCTTTGTCAGGCTGCCGAAGACGGGTCGCCGCCCCCTATGTCTGGCTGCCGAAGACGGGTCGCCGCCCACTATGTCTGGCTCCTTAAGATGGGTCGCAGCCCCCTCCTTCCGGCTGCTGAAGACGGGTCGCCGCCCCCTCTGTCTGGCTGCCGAAGACGGATCGCCGCCCCCGCTGTCTGGCTGAGGAAAACGAGTCGCCGCCCCCTCTGTCTAGCTGACGAAGACGGGTCGTCACCTCTTCATTCTGGCTGCTGAAGACGGGTCGCCGCCCCCTCTGTGTGGCTGCCGAAGCCGGGTCGACGTCCCCTCTTTCTGGCTGGCGAAGATGGGTCGCCGCCCCCTCTTTCTGGGTGCCGAGGACGGGTCGCCGCCTCCTCTTTCTGGCTGCCGAAGACGGGTCGCCACCCCGCTGTCTGGTTGTCGAAGACGGGTCGTCGCCCCCTCTATCTGGCTGCCGAAGATGGGTCGCCGCCCCCTGTGTCTGGCTGTCGGAGGCGGGTCGCTGACCCCCGCTTTCTGAATGCTGAAAACCGGTCGTCGACCCCTATGTCTGGCTGCCGAAGACGGGTCGAGGCCCCTTATGTCTGGCTGCCGAAGAAGGGTCGCCGACCCCTCTGTGTGACTACCGAAGACGGGTCGTCGCCCCCTATGTCCGGCTGCCGAATATGGGTCACTGCCCCTTATGTCTGGCTGCAGAAGACGGGTCGCCGCTCTCGCTTTCTGGCTGCCGAAGACGGGTCGCCGCCTCCTCTTTCTGGCTGCCGAAGACGGGTCCACGCCCCCTCTTTCTGGCTCCCAAAGACGGGTCGACGCCTCCTTTGTCTGTCTGCTGAAGACGGGTCTCCGCCCTCTATGTCTGGCTGCCAAAGTCGGGTCGCCGCCCCATCTGTCTGGCTGCCAAAAACGGGCCGCCCCCCCCTCCTTCTGGCTGCCGAAAACGTTTCGCCGCCCTCTTTGTTTGGCTGCCGAAGACGGGTCGCCGTCCCCTCTGTCTGGCTTCCAGAGATGGGTTGTCGCCCCTCCTTCTGGCTGCCGAGGACGGGTCGCCGCACCCTCTGTCTGGCTGCTAAAGACGGGTTGCCGCTCCTCCTTCTGGCTGCCGAGGACGGGTCGCCGCCCCCTCCCTCTGGTTGCCGAATACGGGTCGTCACCCCATATGTCTGGCTGCCGAAGACGGGTCGCCGCCCCCTTTTTCATACGGGAAACCAGGTTTGAAAAGATGGTTTGTCAAACGTGTTTAAAAAACGTTCACACGGTCAAACCAGGTTTGACAAATGGTTTGTCAAACAGGCTTGAAAACTCATTCACTCGGGCAAACTAGGTTTTGCAAGCGGTTTGTCAGCCGTATTTGAAAAACCGTTCACACGGTCAAACCAAGTTTGAAAAACGGTTTGTCAAACGTGTTTGAAAACACATTCACACGGGCAAACCAGGTTTGAAAAACGGTGTGTCAAACGTGTATGAAAAACCGTTCTCACGGTCAAACTAGTTATGACAAACGGTTTGTCAAACGTGTTTGAAAATACATTCACACGGGCAAACCAGGTTTGAAAAAGGTTTGTCAAACGTGTTTGCAAGACCGTTCACAAGGTCAAACCAGGTTTGACAAATGGTTTGTCAAACGTGTTTGAAAACACATTCACATGGGCAAACTAGGTTTGGCAAGCGGTTTGTCAAACGTGTTTGAAAAACCGTTCACACGGTCAAACCAGGTTTGAAAAAAGGTTTGTCAAACGTGTTTGAAAACACATTCACACGGGCAAACCAGGTTTGAGAAACGGTTTGTCAAATGTGTATGAAAAACCGTTCTCACTGTCAAACCAGTTATGACAAACGGTTTGTCAAACGTGTTTGAAAGTACATTCACACGGGGAAACCAGGTTTGAAAAAGGTTTGTCAAACGTGTTTGCAAGACCGTTCACAAGGTTAAACCAGGTTTGACAAATGGTTTGTCAAACGTGTTTGAAAACACATTCACATGGGCAAACTAGGTTTGGCAAGCGGTTTGTCAAACGTGTTTGAAAAACCGTTCACAGGGTCAAACCAAGTTTGAAAAACGGTTTGTTAAACGTGTTTGAAAACAGATTCACACGGGCAAACCAGGTTTGAAAAACTGTTTGTCAAATATGTATGAAAAACCGTTCTCACGGTCAAACCAGTTATGACAAACGGTTTGTCAAACATGTTTGAAAATACATTCACACGGGCAAACCAGGTTTGAAAAAGGTTTGTCAAACGTGTTTGCAAGACCGTTCACAAGGTCAAACCAGGTTTGACAAATGGTTTGTCAAACGTGTTTGAAAACACATTCACATGGGCAAACTAGGTTTGGCAAGCGGTTTGTCAAACGTGTTTGAAAAACCGTTCATACGGTCAAACCAGGTTTGAAAAAAGGTTTGTCAAACGTGTTTGAAAACACATTCACACGGGCAAACCAAGTTCGACAAACGATTTGTCCAACGTGTTTGTAAATACATTCACACGGTCAAACTACGTTTTAAAAAGGTTTGTCATACGTATTTGAAAACCGTTTACACGGTCAAAACAGGTTTGACACACGGTTTGTCAAACATGTTTGAAAACTCATTCACACGGGCAAACTAGGTTTGGCAAAAGCCTCCTCCTCCTCCTCCTCTCTCCCAAACTGAGTTCGGTTTATCGAATAACGACACTTGTGTCATGAGCCCTCTTAATCGAATGGTCAGTATCATTACAGTGACGTCATTTCTGCGTTAGTGTGTGTGTGTGTGTGTGTGTGTGTGTGTGTGTGTGTGTGTGTGTGTGTGTGTGTGTGTGAGAGAGAGAGAGAGCGAGAGAGAGAGAGAGAGAGAGAGAGAGAGAGAGAGAGAGAGAGAGAGAGAGAGAGAGAGAGAGAGAGAGAGAGAGAGAGAGAGAGAGAGAGACGTCCAAGCGGCTGGAAAATTGAGCTGAGATAACAGAAGCCGACATGACGTCATAACGTCCATCTTATGAAAAAGAAATTAATAACTACAGTACGAGCATCAAAACTCCAAAGCAATTTTTATATTTTCATCGACGCGTGGGAATTAAAATAAGAAAGAGCAGAAAAGCTTGACAAAGGCTTATAAATATTCATATTAATTTAGTATTATACGTAAACAAAGAAGAAAATAAAAGAAAAAATTTAGTTATTTCTATGAAATGATAATCCACGAAGTCGACATGACGTCACGAGGTCGTAACGGTCGAATATTTGAATCTGTTATTTCGCAGAAAATAGTAACGTTATTTTCATTTGTTTTATACATATACGTTTGATTTTTTCCTATTTGATTGAGGGTAGCCTTTCCCGTACACAAATGATGATTAACTGATAATGACAGAATTTTTTGTTACTTGTAAATAAAACAAATATAAGGGAATTAATACAATACATAAATAAATTATTTCGCCGATTAAGAATATAAATAAATAGTGATAATTTCAGGTCAATTTTACGTTAGTGTGACCTGTTTAGTGTTAGTGAGAGTTATCTAGTGGTAGTTAGTTTTATTGTTAGTACATTGTTACTGTAATTTCCACTAATGTATATATTTACGAACATAGAATACAAATTATATACACGCAATACTCACTCAAAAATATTAAGATAATTTGGGATAGAAAATACTCAAAGTATTGTATTTATTTATTTAAAAGTAATTAAAGACCGTCACAGGTAATTAAGTTAATCAATTAAAATATAATCAAAGTATTCATTTAAATGATTATAATATGACAAATTCTAATCCAACTCCAAAGACAATGTCTCCTAAGTCGTCTTCGTAGACAGAGTCAACAGTTGGCAAAGAAACTTGCTCGAAGCATCAAGACGAAATTAATATAATCTGGCTTTAAGTATCATTAATTATATCATATCTCATTTACTTATTTATCTAGTTGATAATTATCTTTGTATTTTACCGACTATTTATCTTTGATAATAATCGCTCGTAAAACGCATTTTCGTGAGGTATTAGCATAATAAGATTACAAAATAAAAACTAGATATATTAACACAAACCCACGTAAAGTAACTCTCTGCGTGCTATGACGTCATGTCGCTCTCGTAGTACAAAAATCCCATAAACTGTTATATTTCGTGTTTATCACTTTATGAAATTATATTTCACATTTTTATATATAAGAAATATATTTCGATAAATCACAAAACGAAAACTAAATAGATTAACACAAACTCACGCAAAGTAACCTTTCGCTCGTTATGACGTCATGTCGCTCTCGCTGTACAAAAATCTCATAAACTGTTATATTTCGTGTTTATCACTTTTTGAAATTATATTTCACGTGTTTTATATAAAAGATATATATTTGAATAAACTACAAAATAAAAACTAAATAGATTAACACAAGCCCACGCAAAGTAACCTTTCGCGCGTTATAACGTCATGTCGCATTCGCAGTACATAAATCTAATAAACTGATATATTTCGTGTTTTCATTTTATGAAATTATATCTCACGTTTTTATATAGAAGAAATATAATTGCATAAACTGCAAAATGAAAACTAAATAGATTAACACAAACCCACGCAAAGTAACCTTTCACGCATTACAAAAATCTCATTAACTGTTATATTTCATGTTTCACTTTATGAAATAAAATTTCACGTTTTTATATAGAAGAAATATACTTGCATATATCACAAATGTAAACTATATAGATTAACGTAAACCCACGAAAAGCAACCTTTCGCGCGTTATGACGTCATGTCGCTCTCGCAGTGCAAAAATCTCCTAAACTGTTATATTTCGTATGTATCACTTTATGAAATTATATTTCACGTTTTTGTATAAAATAAATGTATTTGAATAAATTACAAAATGAAAACTAAATAGATTAACACAAACCCACGCAAAATAACCTTTCGCTTGTTATGACGTCATGTCGCTCTCGCAGTACAAAAAACTTATAAACTATTATATTTCGTTATTATCACTTTATGAATTTTTATTTAAAGTTTTTATATAAAAGAAATACATTTGAATGAATGACAAAATGAAAACTAAATAGATTAACACAAACCCATGCAAAGTAACCTTTCGCTCGTTATGACGTCATGTCGCTTCCGCAGTACAAAAATCTTAAAAACTGTTATATTTCGTGTTTATCACTTTATGAAATTATATTTCACTTTTTATATAAAAGAAATATATATGAATAAATTAAACAATTAAAACTAAGTAGATTAAAACGAACCCACGCAAAGTAACCTTTCATGCGTTATGACGTCATGTCGCTCTCGCAGTACAAAAATCTTATAACCTGATATATTCCGTGTTTATCACTTTATGAAATTATATTTCTCGTTTTTGATATAGAAGAAATATATCTGCATGAATTACAAAATGAAAACTAAATAGATTAACACAAATCCACGAAAAGTAACCTTTCACGCGTTATGACGTCATGTCGCTCACGCAATACAAAAATCTCATACTGTTATATATCGTGTTTATCACTTTATGACATTATATTTCACGTTTTTATATGAAATATAATAATATTGAATAAATTACAAAATAAAAACTAAATCGATTAACACAAACCCAAGAACGTAACCTTTCGCTCGTTATGACGTCATGTTGCTCTTGCAGTACAAAAATCTCAAAAACTGTTGTATTTCGTGTTTATCACTTTATGAAATTATATTTCACGTTTTTTATATAAAAGAAGTATATATATGAATAAATTACAAAACAAAAACTAAATAGATTAACACAAACCCGCGCAAAGTAACCTTTCGCTCGTTATGACGTCATGTCGCTCTCGCTGTACAAAAATCTTATAAACTGTATCTTTTCGTGCTTATCACTTAATGAAATTATATTTCACTTTTTATATAAAAGATATATATTTGAATGAATTACAAAATGAAAATTGAATAGATTAACACAAGCTCATACAAATTAATCTTACACTCCTTATCACGTCATGTCGCTCTCGGAGTAGAAATTGTTACATTTCGTGTTTATCACTTATGGAATTATATTTCACGTTTTTATATAAAAGAAATACATATGAATAAATTACAAAATGAAAACTAAATAGATTAAAACAAACCCACGCAAAGGAACCTTTCAATCGTTATGACGTCATGTCGGTCTCGCAGTACAAAAATCTCATTAACTGTTATATCTAATGTTTATTACTTTATGAAATTATATTTCCCTTTTTTGTATAAGAGAAATATATTTGAATAAATTGCAAAATGAAAACACAAAGCCACTCAAAGTAACCTTTCGCACGTTATTACGTCATGTCGCTCTCACAATAAAAAAAATCTTATAAACTGTTATATTTCGTGTTTATCACTTTATGAATTCTTATTTCGTGTTTATCACTTTATGAATTCTTATTTCGTGTTTTATATAAAAGAAATATATTTGAATAAATTATAAAATGAAAACTAAATACATTAACACAAACCCAAGAAAGTAACCTTTCGCTCGCTATGACGTCATGTCGCTCTCGTAGTACAAAAATCTTATAAACTGTTATATTTCGTGTTTATTACTTTATGAAATTATATATCACGTTTTTTATTAAAAATATATATGAAAAAATACAAAATTGAAACTAAATACATTAACAAAAACCCTCGAAAAGTAACCTCTTGCACGTTATGACGTCATGTCACGCGCAGTACAAAAATCTTATAAATTGTAATATCTCATGTTTTTCACGTTATGAACTTGTAATTCACGTTTTATGTATAAAATATATATATTTGAATAAATTACAAAATGGAAACTAAATAGATTAACACAAACCCACGAAAAGTAACCTTTCGCACGTTATGACGTCATATCGCTCTCGTAGTACAAGAATCTTATAAACCGTTATATTTCGTGTTTATTATTTTATGAATTTTCATTATATGTTTTTATACAAAAGAAATATATTTGAATAAGTTGCAAAATCAAAACTAAATAGATTAACACAAACCCACGAAAAGTAACCCTTTGCACGTTATGACGTCATGTCACTCTCGTAGAACAAAAATCTTATAAACAGTTATATTTCATGTTTATCTTTTTATGAATTTTTATTTCATGCTTTATACAAAAGAAATATATTTGAATTATCTATAAAATCAAAACTAAGTAGATTAACACAAACCCAAGAACGAAACCTTTCGCTCGTTATGACGTCATGTCGCTCTCGAAGTACAAAAATCTTATAAACTGTTATACCTCGTGTTTGTTACTTTATGAAATTATATTTCACGTTTTTATATAAATAAATATATTTGAATAAACTACAAAATGAAAACAAAAATAGATTAACACAAACACACACAAAGTAACCTTTCATGCGTTATGACGCCATGTCGCTCTCGCAATACAAAAATCTCATTAACTGTGTTTATCACTTTATGAGATAACATTTCAAGTTTTTATATAAAAGAAATATACTTGCATAAATCACAAAATGAAAACTAAATAGATTAACATAAACCTACACAAAGTAAACTTTCGCGCGTTATGACGTTATGTTGCTCTCGCAGTACAAATATCTCATAAACTGTTATATTTTGTGTTTATCACTTTATGAAATTATGTTTCATGTTTTCATATAAAAGATATATATTTGAATAGATTACAAAATAAAAACTAAATAGATTGAAACAAACTCACGAAAAGTAACCTTTTGCTCGTAATGACGTCATGTTGCATTCGCAGTAAATTCTTTTTATAAACTTATATTACGTAATTATCACTTTATGAAATTATATTATATTAAAGAAATATATTTGCATAAACTACAAAATGAAAACTAAATAGATTAACACAAACCCACGCAAAGTAACTTTTCACGCGTTATTAACGTCATGTCGCTTACGCATTACAAAAATCTCATAAACTGTTATGTATCGTGTTTATCACTTTATGAAATGTTATTCCACGTTTTTATATAAAATAAATATACCTGCATAAATCACAAAATGTAATCTAAATAGATTAACATAAACGCACGCAAAGTAATCTTTCGCGCGTTATGACGTCATGTCGCTCTCGATGTACAAAAATCTCATAAACTGTTATATTTCGTGTTTATCACTTTATGAAATTATATATCACGTTTTGATATGAAAGAAATATATTTGAATAAAGTAAAAATTTAAAACTAAGATAACACAAACCCACGCAAAGTAACCGTGCGCTCGTTAAGATGTCATGTCGCTCTCGCAGTACAGAAATCTCATAAATTGTTATATATCGTGTTTATCTCTTTATGAAATTATATTTCACGTTTTTTTTTATAAAAGCAATTTATTTAGATAAATTATAAAATCAAAACTAAACAGATAAACACAAACCCACCCAAAGCAACCTTTCGCACGTTATGACGTCATGTCGCTCTCGCAGTACAAAAAGCTTATAAACTGTTATATTTCGTGTTTATCGCTTTATGAAATTATATATCACGTTTTATATAGAATAAATATATATATGAATAAATTACAAAATGAAAACTAAATAGATTAACACAAACCCACGAAAAATAATCTTTCGTACGTTATAACGTCATGTCCCTCTCGCAGTACAAAAATCTTATAACCTGATATATTCCGTGTTTATCAATTTTTGAAATTATATATCACGTTTGTATGTAAAAGAAATATATATGAATAAATTAAAAAATGAAAACTAAATAGATTAACACAAACCCACGCAATGTATTCTTTCCCTCGTTATGACGTCATGTCGCTCTCGCAGCCCAAAAATCTAATAAACTGTTATATTTTGTGTTTATTACTTGATGAAATAGTATTTCACGTTTTTTATATAAAAGAAGTGTATTTGAATAAATTACAAAATGAAAACTATATAGATTAACACAAACCCCACGCAAAATAACCTTTCGCGCATTGTGACGTCATGTCGCTCGCGTAGCACAAAAACCTCATAAACTATTGTATTTTGTGTTTATCACTTTATGAAATTATGTTTCACTTTTTTATATAAAATAGATATATTTGGATAAATTACAAAATGAAAACTAAATAGATTAACACAAACAAACGCAAAGTAACCTTTCGCGCGTTATGACGTCATGTCGCTCTCGCAGTACAAAAATCTCATAAACTGTTATTTATCGTGTTTATCACTTTAAGAAATTATTTTTCACGTTTTTTTATATAAAAGAAATATATTTGACTTAAAAAATTAAAACTATATAGATTAACACAAACCCACCCAAAGTAACCTGTCGCGCGTTATGACGTCATGTCGCATTCGCAGTACAAAAATCTCCTTTATTGCTATATTTCGTGTTTATCGCTATATTAAATTATATTTTACTTTCTTATATAACATAAATATATTTGAATAAATTATAAAATGAAAACTAAATAGATTAACACAAACCCACACAAAAGTAATCTTTTGCGCGTCCTGACGTCATGTCACTCTCGCCGTACGAAAATCTCATTTCGTGTTTATCACTTTATGAAATGACATTTCACGTTTTTTTTTATAATAGAAATATATTTGAATAAATGTGTTCATAAATACTCCTTAACCTAACCATACCCCACCTATCTTTAACCCTAACCAAAATATTTCTTTTAGAAATGATATATAGTCATCCAAGTACCTGGAGGGATAAGGTATCAGAATATATATAGTAATGGGGGTCTATCTCCAAAACCATAGGAGTTCGTGAACAAATAACAAACAAACAGACAGAGGCTACTATATTATAGTATATATATGTGTGTATATATATATATATATATATATATATATATATAATATATATGTATATATAAATATATATATATATATATATATATATATATATATACAAATGTTGAGGCATTGTGACAGGTTGGTGAAGGTGGGTGAGGAAGACATAAATCAGAGTCCAAGTTTATTTCTGACTAGTTTCGCACAAATAGTCTTCTTTAGAGAAATAATGTAATAAGGAGAAGTTAGTTAGTTAGTTTATTATTTAACATTAGTACATGAATATATACACAATCACATACACGTATGTATATATACTCGTGCATACATATACTTATAACTATATATATATACATATAAAAATGCGCGGGCCACAAGCCCGCCGCTGGGGCTTACGCCCCGATATTTTGCTACCATGTTTCAGCGAGGGGGCGGAATGTCTCGCATGATGGTTAGCAATTTGCTAGGTGTGTTAAGAGCCCGCCTGACCAAATGGGCGGCCAAAGCTTCCTCATCCTGTGGGCCCTCGATGGGTTGCTGTCTTAGTTGAGCTGTGGCGGGGCAGTGAACCAGGTAGTGTATCAGCGGTCGACGGCTCTGGAGGCCGCAGTGTTCGCACTCCTGACCACTGAACTCGGGCCGTAGCTGCTCCAGCGTGCCGTACCCGAGCCGGAACCTGTGCAACCGAACTTGGTCGGCTCTAGTTAGCGGACGGCCGCATTGTAGCGGCTGGTAATTTGTGGTGGCAGCGTACCATGCTGCCTGCCGCGAGGTTCTCTCCATGGTGCGATGGTGGTGATGAGCGGAGTGCCAGGTGCTCCGCTTAGCCTGCGTCTTGATCTGCTGCAGGCTGGGGAGGACGTAGCAGGATACTGCGGGCATGGTGCTAGCTGCTCGGGCTGCTGCATCCGCCAACTCGTTCCCTCGGAGCCCCACGTGACTGGGTACCCAGTTCATCCGTAGGTGCCGGCCTTCACCGGCAAGTCTCTGCGCGCTGAGGTGAATGGA
Organism: Oratosquilla oratoria; assembly: GCF_046742065.1. Taxonomy (NCBI): domain Eukaryota; kingdom Metazoa; phylum Arthropoda; class Malacostraca; order Stomatopoda; family Squillidae; genus Oratosquilla; species Oratosquilla oratoria. The sequence continues at coordinate 174,067 of NW_027467558.1, forward strand.
TGTTACCAGCTGGATGTTGTCGGTGGGGCTGGCTTGCTGGAGTGTCTGGAGGGAAGATTTGGAGTCTGTGTGTATAATTACCGCACCTTCACGATGGTGAAGGGCGTGCTCCAGGGCTTGCTGTATGGCAACTAACTCCGTCTGCAGGGTAGAACAGTGGTCGGGGGTCCTCCATGACAGCGTCTCCCCGCCGGTGACTGCCGCCGCTCCGGTCGTGCCTCGAACAGGGTCCACAGATCCGTCTGTGTAGTACACGGCTCCCCCTGGGATGCTGGCCTGTGTCACAGATGCCAGCGCGTGTAACCGCAGCTCGTGTTGTGTGCACTGTGCCTTCCTTGCTGGCGGGTTGTTGATGATGATTTCGACGGGTGGGGGCTGCCATGGGGCCGGTACAACGTAGTTTGCAACGGCCAGATCCGGACTCCACATGGCTATTTGACCGTCGTCGAACAGTGCATTGGTGGCGTCAGCTATCCTCCGTAGCCAGGTGTTTGTGCTGAAGAGGTCCCGTCGCTGCGGTAGGGTCCTTTTGATTTTGGTTCGTGCTATGGTCTCCCTGTCTTGTCGGAGGATCTTAGCCACCCGGCAAGTCGCAATATGTTGAACCCTGGAGGCCAGAGGTACCAGTCGAGTCTCACTTTGCATTATGGACATACTGGTCCAGCGAGGTGCCCCGAGCATGGTCCTCATGGCCTGGTTCTGGATGCACTCGATCCTCCTTTGTTGGGTGGGTGACAGGGAAACCAGCACGACAGCGCTGTAGTCAATCAACGAGCGGACGGCCTGTATGTAGTACAGGCGCAGCACGGCATGTGAGGCTCCAGAGTGTGTCCTTGTCATCGCCCTCATGACATTGATTCTCGTCCTCGTCCTCTCCCTTAGGTAGGTGACCTGGGTGTTGAAGGATAAGCCTTGGTCAACCCATACTCCCAGGTACTGGTACGAGCTGGTCCAAGCCAGCTGGATACCCTGAATGTGGAGGTGGGACAACGGGGTGGTGGCCTTAAGCATCAAGGCCTTGGACTTCTCAGCTGAGATCTTGAGGCCCAGTTCTTCACACTTGTTAGAGATAAGATCAAGGCCCTCTTGTGCTCTGGTGATCCTATTGCCTCGGGTTTTGCCCGAGACGACAAGAACCAGGTCGTCGGCATAGCTGAGAAGCGCCGTGCCACCCCGGAAGGGTAGGCTCACCAACTGTTCCATTAGGAGGTTGAAGAGGACGGGGCTGAGAACCCCACCCTGCGGAGTGCCGTTCTCTAGGTCCCGGTAGGCTGAAAGGTGGCCTTGGAACCTGACCCGGGCGCGTCGGTGTAGCAGGTAGTCCTCTATCCAGGAGAGGAGTCGTCCCTGGACACCCCGCTGTACCAGCGCATCTAGGATGGCGTGAGCACTGGCTAGCTCGAACGCTTTTTCCAGGTCGAGGAAAACGGCCACGGCAGGGCGGTTGTCTATGTGACTCAGGAGAGTCATGATGCTGTCGGCCGTCCCTACGCCCTTGGAGAATCCGAAGATGTGTGGGTGGAGGGGGCCCAGACGCCACATGAGTCGGGTGAGTACCATGCGCTCCGCTGTCTTGGCCGTGCAGCTCAGCAAGGAGATGGGACGTGGCTTGGAGGGCTCCCTGGGCTTAGGGATGGGCTGGATGTCCGCTCGTTTCCAGGTGGTTGGGAGACGTCCTACCAGCCACGAATGGTTCATCAGGGCCAGTAGTGCTGCCTCCCCGGCAGGCCCCGCGTGAGCTAGCATAGAATAGGTCACGCCATCCGCTCCCGTAGCCGTATCTCTACCTTTCTTGGCCCGGGCCAGTTCTTGTGGCGTGAAAGGTACATCGGTGACGTCAGGTGTTGCTCGCGCCGTACCGACGGCCTGCTCTCGTGCTGGCCTGAGCTGCTGCTGGAGGTTCTGCATCTGTGCGGGGAGCTGGGAGTTGGCGCACCGTGTGGCGAACATATCCGCTAGTCGTTCTGCTTCCTGTTGTGGCTCTGGGTGTGAGGCAGGACGAGGGGCGCGCTTCCCGGAAGCCGTCCTCAGTTTGGCCCACAAGTCTGCCAAGCTGGTGTGCTGGGAAAAGCTGGCACACCACTCCAGCCATTTGGCCTCCCGTACCCGGCTTGAGACTTGTCGAGCGTGTGTAACCACTTCCTTCAACAATTGTAGGTTAGTTGAAGTGGGTCGCTTGCGGTACAGCTTCCGATGAATGTTGACCAGGTGATTCTGCTCCCGGACTTCCTCATTGTAGAACCACCAGTTCCGACGCCATCGATGCCCTGGATGTCGTCTGGGGATGGCTGCTTCTGCTGCTCTTTCGATTGCTGTAGTGAATTCTGTTTCTCGCTGGTCTAGGTCCTCCGGCGGGTCGCACGCTTTCCACCAGTCATCCAGGGCGGCCTGGAACTTCTTCCAGTCCGCCCTCCGCAGGTCCCATCGAGGTGGTTGGAGCGGTGGTAGTGGGAGTGCGGCCCTTAGAGTGGTGATGACGGCGTAGTGGTCGCTGGTGAGAGTAGGATGCACACGCCAGCTACTTCCGGAAACTAGATTGGTTGACACCAGGGTGAGATCCAGTCTGCCTCCCCGGACGTGAGTGGGTTCCCCAGTATTTAGAAGGGAGATGTCCTGGACCTCTTCCAACGTGGTTGCCAGTTGGCGGCCGGTCGGGTTAGTCGGAGAGGGGGAGTGAAGCAGTGGATGATGGGCGTTGAAGTCTCCAGCTACTAAGATATTGTTGTGGGTAGCTAGTGACAGTATCTCATCGACCTCCAACAGTTTCCCGGGGCTCCTGTAGATGTTATAGATGAGGAGTGGCAGGTCGGGAAGGAGGAGCTCCACAGCCATCACCTCCACACCCTCACCACAGTGTACGGGTCGCGCAACCCTGCGGTGTGGTAGGTTATTCTTCACCAGCACCATGCAACCACGGTGTCCTATGCCTCTGTCAAGCGGGAGTGAGTGGACCGTGTAGCCCCCTATTCTCCATTCGAAGTCACCGGGTGCTAATGTTTCCTGTAGAAGCACGATATCCATGCCCTCCTCCATGATTGTTTGGAGGAGTTGGTGCTTCTTGTTGCGTATTCCCTGCATGTTCCACTGGAGCACCTTCAGGCTGCCGAGGTCGTGTGGTGCTGGAGAATTTCTCATGTGCGCATTACTCTGCTCCATCTTGGTGGTGGGGGGAGACGCTGTTGGTGGGTGTCCTGGCAGGCTGGTGCGGGTTGGGTAATGTGCCCTCGAAAGTGGCCGCCATTACTTCTCGAATGAGAAGAGAGGCCAGGTCTTCATCTCTGCCTGGAACAGTGTTTGGCTGTTGTAGCAGGCGTCTGAAGACTGCTGCAGCTGCCATGAGCATCCCCTCAAGCGGTGGGTAGCGGGTGGCAATGGGCCTGACTCCGGTCGCTGGTTTGTCTCCGGCCGGGAGTTTGGCTGGAGGGACTGCGGTAGTGGATGTGGCGAGGGTTGCCGGGGCGGTTCTCCTAGCTGGGGGTGCTGGAGTTTCTGGTGTCTTCTTCTTTCGTCGTCGACGTCTCTTGCGCCGGGCGTTGTGGATCTCTGCTTGGGGCCTAGTTGAGGGCTGGGTTTGTGTTGGGGGAGGGTTAGGCTGCTCTTCCAGTTCTTGGCGGGGGGTGGGTGCTTGACCCCAGGCTGGGCGTGATGGTGGGGGAGCGGGCACGAACAGAGGCTGCTGCTGCTGGGAGGGGGGTGGTGCGTTCCGCGCTTCGCCTTGAGGGTTTTGTCTGCCGCCAGGGAGCCGTCGGATGCGTTCTGGACAGCGAGGATGCCATGCGTGGTGCTTTTTTTGACAGTTGGGGCACCGAGCCGTGGTGGCCTGGTTCTCCTTGTGCTTCTCTATGCACACTTCCGTTGCGTGTGCTAAGCTGCATACTCCGCATCTCGTGGTGTTGGGGCAGCAACTCTGCAGGTGGTTATATCGTTGGCACTTGTAGCACCGTATCGGCTCTCGGTCGTAGGGCCTTAGGGCGTACTTTCCCCATGGCCCCAGGTCGAGTTTTTCCGGTAGGGGCCCCTCAAGTTCTACCAGAACCTGGCGGGTTGAAACTTTGTCCCGCGTATTGCGGAGCCGTTCCGCCCTGAGGACGCTGGGGTGGTCTCCCACCGCTTCCAGGGGCATATCCAATGGAAAGCGTTGGAGGATACCCTTGGTGCGCTTGTCGCTGGGGTCCAGAAGCACCAGCTTAGGAGTGGGACCCTGTGCGAGGGTGCGCATCCTAGACGTGCTATCGTCGTCCTTGGGGGTGAGTACATACTCCCCTTTCAGATTTGGCCTGATGGTCATGCTTAGTCCGGGGTTGGCTCGCTGGAGGGATAGTATGGCCTGATACTGGCTGGTGTGGCTGTTGGTCTCCCCGAGTTTGAACTTTGGAAGACCCGTCGTTCGAGGGGCGCGTTGCTTTTTGGCGGCGCCGACCACTGTCCATCCGTCGTCTCCGTTGCCGCTGCTATTAGGGGAAACGCTACCGTCTGCCTCAGTGGTGCTCCCTCTGCTGCTGCTTGCCTCGGTGATGCCTGCGCATGCGCCGTCTGAAGTGCTCCTTCCATTGTCATTACTATCTCGATCCTCGGGGTCCATAAAGCACAGATCAATATCTGAAGGTACATGACCTTTGCTGATCTTTGTCTTCGGTAGCCCATCTGCTGCTTCCTCGTCCTCCGAGTCATCAAAGATGCTTCTTTTCTTCATAGCGGACACAGCACCGGACGAGTGTAGACAATAAGGAGAAAATAATGCGAACATATATATGGGGCACTGAGGACAACAGGACAACTAGGACATTACGCCACCGGAACGAAGACCCCTCAATAACGGACAACAGGACAAAATCCCCAATACACAGAGGCGATCCTGGGTGAGCTCTCCGAAGCTCCTCAGTGCCCCATATATAATGCGAACATATATATGGGGCACTGAGGAGCTTCGGAGAGCTCACCCAGGATCGCCTCTGTGTATTGGGGATTTTGTCTTGTTGTCCGTTACTGGGGGGTCTTCGTTCCGGTGGCGTAATGTCCTAGTTGTCTTGTCCGCTATTGAGGGGTCTTTGCTCCGGTGGCGTAATGTCCTAATTGCTGTTGCTATGGCTGCGGTGGATTTTGTCCATTTGATGTCACCCGTTCTTTGGTTAGTATTTTCATTGGTAGCAATGTACAGTGCTTCCAGTACTTTCCTTTTCGGTTTGGATAACTTTTCTTCTAGTATATACATATATATATACATATATATATACATATATATATATATATATATATATATATATATATATATATATTGATAAATTGTTTAAGACAAATGAGAGAGTGATAGGTGGGGAAGGGTAAACGAAGATGGGCTAAGAATACATTTATTGTTCTTACGTTTCGGTTATTATAACCTTCCTCTGAGAACTTGTTACAGAACATCTTGGTCACAACATTTATACCCGTAGTGGGGGAACTTGTGAAGCTTCGAGTGTCAGGTTTTTTCTAGCGCATTTATTATTAAGAGACTGGCTGCTTTAGATAGGCATATAAATCCTTCTCTGTCGTTATTATTTTCTTTGACATTTATATGTGCAGCTTCAACTGTCTTGGGGGGGTTCTTTTTTAATCCTTTGTGTAAAATTTCAACTTTACTCCATTCGGGAAGGTTGTTGCATATTTCGAGGTGGCGGACCAGGGAGTTGGACGTTCTGTGTGCTTTTAAATCATTCCTATGTTCGTTTATCCTCTTCTCGATTCCTCGACCTGACTCACCGATATAAGCCGAGGGGCAGCCACTACATGGAATGCGGTAGATCACACTGAGGTCGTTGTTGTCATTAGTGTGGTTTTTAAACATTTTACCTATTTTATTACATGATACCTTGGCGATGTTTATGCCACCTTTCAGTAAATATCTATCAATAATTTCGGTTTTATCAGAATTAGGTACAGTAATGAAATGCGGTGTGACTAGGTTTTTTGTTGCTGTATGGTCATTTGATCCGGACGCTTGGTCGTTTGGTCCGCTGGTTTGGGCGTTCGATTTATCGTGGATTTTTCTAGCTTTGCCTTCTGTTTTGGTTATCAGGCCGCCTGGATATTTTAATTCTTTAAAAGTTTTTCTGATAAAAGACAACTCGTTTTCAAGGAGTTCACTGCTGCATATACGGTAGGCTCGAAGAAAGAAGCCTATAAGGACACCAGTTTTAGTTCGTTTACTGTGGGCTGAGAAAAAGTGAACAAAGTCGTCTTTATTAGTAGGCTTTCTGTACACTGAAAACCTAAGATGATTAGAGCCTCTGTGTATTAGTGTATCTAAAAAGGGGAGTTTGCAGTCTTTCTCTTTTTCAACTGTGAACTGGATGTCTTCATGAACTGCGTTAAGCCTTCTCATTTTGTTTTCAATGTTGGTGTCTTTTGGTGTTATTACGAGTATATCATCCACGTATCTCAGCCAAGTGGTACCTCTACCCATGATGTTAATATATTTATCATTTTCCAACACCTCCATAAACAGACAAGCAAGAATAGCCGAAAGTGGGCTTCCCATTGCGAGGCCTTTTGTTTGTTTAAACTCAGCGTTAAAACAAAATATCCATACAACGCTGAGTTTAAACAAACAAAAGGCCTCGCAATGGGAAGCCCACTTTCATCTCCTACAGGCAAACATATGCACTTATCAAAATGGCAGTTTCAAATCATATACCCACCCCTTGGGAGAGAGTAACGGCTTGCAGCATTGTGATATTTTTTCGAGCCTTGGGCGTGACCATAACATTAGCAACTATTTCAATTTCTTTATAAAAGTATTGACAAATTAAAGAAATCTGATGTTTACAGATAAAAAAAAAACTATTTTAGATATAAAACAGCGTGTTTCAGAATTAACTTGTATATCTATTAACCTAGTTGTAATATACAGGATAACTGTTATCCTCATGTAGTCGCTGTGTTTCCAATGGCCATTTTCAAAAAGAAATACATTATCCCATTGTATACTTTTCATTGTTTTCCCAGCAACTATTCACTGAGACTAAAATATATACGTCAAAGGCAATGTTCAAGCATTATACAGCAAATGATATATAAATGTTTGTATATTTGTGTTTCAATTTGTCTTCGCCAAATTCAAAATTGACCGTTGAACCCTTACACTGCCGTCCACGGATGGGATGTGGCAGATATACACCGCCAACGTTATAATTATCACATTATATGAAAACTTGGCAACTGACCCATCAATCACCTGATTGGCTGCGACGACCAGCCGACCACCCTAAGGGTTGATTCACACTATCGGTCCGGTCGCGCTCCAGTCTCGCTACGCTCTCGGTCCGGTCCAATATTGTCTCATTAATTTCAATGGAAGCATTCACACTGGCGCTCTCGCTCCAGTCTCGCTCCGGTCTCGCTCCGGTCACGGTTCCGTCAAAAGATATTTTTACTGGAGCGAGACTGGACCGTGACCGAACCGTGAGCGCCAGTGTGAACTCAGTTGCCACGGTCCTGCACCTGCCAGGGCTGCCGTTTCGTAGAATTTTGTACCAAATAGCGGCATGTGGCAACTGCACAAGGATATGAGGAAATTTTTTCTACATATCAGCGGGCTGTTCATAACATTTAAAAACTCAAACTTTTGTTTAAAAATCATAGAACTGTTATCAAATAATAAATGGTACATCAAAATATGACTTAATTGGTAATTGTGTTACTTATAAAATATTGTACCCCAAAAGATACGTTTTTACATACATACATATACCAAGGCTTTTTCCCCCTTACCAGGGAGGTAGCCAAAAAAGGACTAGGCATAAAATCCTTCCCACCCATTCCATCCCCGAAAACACTCCACACCCCTCCACCCTCCCTCCCATCTTAGCACCTCCTAGATACGTTTTCACGGTGTAGTAAAAAAAATATACGCTAAAGTTTCAGCTTTCTTTTAGCGATAATAATAATAATAAAAAAGAATTTTCATATATAACTGAATATGTTAGGGCATGGGGGCCTTATATACATTCAAGAATAAAAAAACTAGAACCAACATTTTGTCAAAGTTTGACAAGTATATCTTGCTATGAAAGTCTGCACACGCCCGAGAAAAATGTATACCCCGGTATGGCAACACTCCCATTCTACACGGCAGTGTAGAAAACGCTGCAGCCCTGCCTACTGCTCCACTCCAGTCGAGATTCAGTCTTCGTTTAATTAAGCAAATAGTGTTTCCTTCTGTCCTACCAAACCATGGATAATCCAAAGAAAACACCACAATGGAATCATGCGAAAGGTAGATAAATGATAAAAATACGTTTTCTTTTTATTTATCACTGATACAATGGCAATGCGCACAGCTAGGATATACATAAGCACCAACTGAATAAAATATAACCTACAAAACTTACTTTAATTTTGTGGTTTCAGATGAAATGCTAATAGAATTAGTCAAAGGTAAACCAGAGCTCTATGACCTAACTTCGCTGTACTACAGTCACACATCCTTCGTAACTGATGGTAAGACTTCTACTGGTGTCGAGGGAGGGGAGATGACGGGAACGAGAGCGGACCGATAAATACCTCAGAACCGAGAGTGGAGCGTGACCGGACCGATAGTGTGAATCAACCCTGAATACCTCAGAACCGGAGCGTAGCGAGACTGGAGCGCGACCGGACCGATAGTGTGAATCAACCCTTAATGTTCCCGCGCCCGCACCATTGGCGGTTGACATGCAGGCGCGACATTACGTCACAGGTCCACTCTAACTAAGAGAACGGAGTCGTCTCTAATCTAAGAGAATGGGAATCGTGCAAACATAGACAACACTGACCACTAAACACATTTTTATTAAGGAGGGAGGGGGTTGAGGGAGGGAAATAGACATGCTACAGAATTTACCTTTCATGCTACTGAGCGCAAAATATGAATATTTACATGTATTTGTTTATATACGTATACCCTGACATCCGATGTACTACAGCTATACAAATATATAGCAAATGCTTATTTTTGACACAAATTCTTATCTCCAGCAGTTTTCCTGTAATATATTCTTTTTATATAAATAAAATTGTAATAATCAAAATGTATTCAATATATTTGCATAGCTTTTGTCACAAGAAATAGGACATCTTGACAAGACGCATGCCCATATGGCAACAAGGGTACCGGGAGGGAGCGGGTGAGGGGATGGAGGAGAAGTTGGCTTTGAAGTGGGGAGGGAGAGAGAAATAGGGAGGGAAGGACATGATTTTCTATGTTTTCATATATGTATATATAAATATTTTTTCTTTCCTTTTTAAGAAAAAATCGCAGTAAAGGAACAAGGAGAGAAGAGAGGAGGAGGGGGAAGAAGATTTGTAGATATTTCCTACCGAGATACTACAAGGGGATATGTTTGACTACGTACGCGCAGTGGCTTCCAGACGAATCTCCACTTTCCGACGCTGTAAAATTGTGGGAAGATATCCTCATCATCTCTCTCAACCACCTCTACCTCCATAATCCACCTCCTCAACATCTACACAACTCATAAGAAAATGGCTCCTCCCATTTCCCTCCCTAACCCTCCCGTCTTCAAAATGTTCTCATTTAATTCGCCTCAACATTTTTTTCTTTCGATTCTCGACCCAATCTAATTCTAAAAAATTTATTTAGGTGTTATCACCATCATCATAATCTTTATTGTCTTCATTATCAGATCTACGGAGACAGTTATGTTCGTTTCTCTAAATCATGGCCTCAGCTACAATATCGACATAAAAAAAAAATATGGTATTGTAGTTTCAATACTTTTCCGTTCTGGGCTAGAATTTTTTATTCAGATGAATAGATACACCAACCATTAATCCTCCCCACCATCAATCGAAAAATAAATAAAGACGAAGTCAAACTTAAGGCGTTCAAATTTGAGACGACAAAACATCGACGACGACAACAATATAAAACTTCTCTCGCCACCCGCACCCTACCGAACATATATACACGATTTTTTCTTATTTAACAAAGCCTTTGCAAAAGATACAATAAAAATGATTAATTCGAAATATTCAAAATAACATCTCGAATCAAGGAAAAAATCGGCTGGAGCTATCCTGAGGAAAATTACTATGATTTTCCATGGATTCGAAGATATTTGAATTTAGTCACGTGACTCCTACCTGCCAATCACGGAGGATGTCCTGACAGGCATACCAAATGTATCCTAAAAGTATGTATGTATGTATAAATGTATATATGTATATATATATATATTTATATATTTATATATATATACATATATATATAATATATATATATAATGTATATATAATATATATATATATAATGTATATATATACGTATGTATATATATATATGTATGTATATATGTATATATGTATATATATATAACCCAGACACTAAGATACACCTAATCGTATACTACAAAACCTCCAAAACACACACCCTGGTTATGAAGAACAACAGCCAGCCCCCCAACCCTCCTCTACAAGAAGTCAACGTCGTGTATAAGTTTGATTGTCCTGTCGGTGATTGTCAGCACCGCACCTCCTCATACATTGGCATGACTTCTATGACCCTCTCCAAAAGACTCACATACCACCTCCAGAATGGCGCCATCAAAACACACATGACAAAAGAACACAAAACCACCATCACCAGACAAACACTAAACGAAAACACTAAAATAATCTACAAAGCTCACGACCCCCTTCGCCTTAAGATGGCCGAAGCAGTGAACATATACATCGAGAAACCTTCCATTAACATACAACTCATGCCCACAACCACACTCCCAAGCAGTAGACGCACATAACACAAACAATAACACCCCTTTCCACAATCCACAAGGAAGTTGCTACTTCCACGTACGCAGCGCTACGGATCACGGCTACATGAAATGACCTCTCCCAGTGTTCGGCCAATGTACGCCCATGTAACCACCAACTATTGTTACTCCCTCCCTGAGGATGACCGAGTAAGGTCGAAATACGTATAGGAGAATTAAAAAAGAGAAAACCGCACCTAATGTCTTTTGGACACCTTCTCAGCTATTTGGAACCATCACAGAAACTTGTTGCACGAGAGAAATTAAAGCTCCAATATAAACTCAACAACGCCATTGTCGCTGTAGATTTCTTGAAATCATGTATACAACATGGCCTCCTACCAAATATATATATATATATATATATATATATATATATATATATATATATATATATATATATCAAGGAGTACTATTACACAGGACGTGCGCACCCAGATCCCTGGATCCGCTAGTGGAGGCCATTGCTTTCTTTGTAACCTAACATTTTATATTGGACAAATATATTAAAACTAGAAACCTAACATTCTATATAGGACAAATATATCAACTATTGACTTATTCAATGCAGTATAAGTTAATATAAACTTTTATAGTGAAATAAGAAACTATTTTTAAGGCACTGTTATGCTTTGAAATGCCAATTTTAGCCGGACTTAACATGTATTATTGTATGAGGTTAGTGGACACCAGGGTTGGCGATTTTTTTATCTTTAGAAAAATTATTTACATTAATCATTATTTACATTAATCATTATTTACATTTGACTTTATTGTCTTGAAAAGGAAGACCAATTCTGCTGCCTTCTCATTACCGAGGCGGTTCCTTAATTTTGTGTGTACAAGTCCATAGGAGGAGAAAACTCTTTCAACTCCTGATGATGAGGCTACCGCAGTTAGGAGTTGACGCACTGATAACAGAATATCACTGTCCAACATGGCTGTATGTGAATCCCACCACTCAATAGCTGTCAGGGTCTTGGTCACAGACTCAGTAAACTTGGACGCCTGGAAAGGAGGTGATTTTGCCTGAAACTTCATAATGACAGGAACAAGTGTTGTATATTTCTCATTGGCATACTCCATAGTAATATTCACCTCTTCTGCACTGAGCATTTTTCCTTCGAGTGTTGGATGAAGCATGTTGGCAAGTATGTGAGCTTTGGTGATAAACTGTTCATAGACCTCTTCAACACCTAAGTCACTGTTATTAGCAAAGATGAGGAGCCTCTGGAAAAGGAGCCGTGGGTCGATTGGTACTTTTTCAGCACTGATTGTAACCTTTGCACCCAACGACACAACTTGATCCTTCTTCCAAAATGAAAAGTCAAAAGCATTGCTGCCTTCCATCCATCTTGTGCTGCACAATGTTCATACCAACCTCATACAGTAAATGAGGATTGGCCGAGGCTGGTCCTGTCACACCGTTGGCAATATTCCTGAGTTCATTTGATTCTTGAAATGGATCATAATCCTTGAAGAATGCGAGAACCTTCTCTGTGTCCTTCCTATCTCGTTCACGCCTTGCTTCAGTCATTTCTTTGTGCTGCTCAGAGGTGTGGAAATGCTTCCCTGTCAGTCCTTGCATAACTTCACTCACCGCAGCGCAGGCTGGCATAGCAAGTCACCAGCGCAGGCGTTGCGTTTCCTCCATGCCCCTACCACATGTCAATCCACCCTTTGTTTTCAAAGAGCGCATCAAAACCTGCTCTATAACCAAGTCGCTTGGCAGTCCTGCCCACAGCCGATCACTTCGGCGGATCACAAATAGACCGGAGTTTAATTGACAGAACATGTCTGGGTTGAGCTGCTCAAGTTCAATCATGTCTTGAATGTACACATGGGCTGACTTGGCATAATTGTTATGACCACACGCTGCAAAGTACGGCAACATCTCCTGGAGTGTTCCGAGGTACCCATTCTCAGTGCCCTCAGGAAGCGACGCAGCAAGTCAATCATGTCCATGTATTGAATCCATAGCTTTCCCATCTTATGCTCTGCTAAGGAGCTCTTCTCAGCTTTAAGTTTTTTTCAGAAATTCTGTTGAAAACGTCTTTGCTGCAGACTTCATCGGGTGAAACGTCTTCACGCAACAGCTTGTCCAAAAGATCTGCAGCCTCCTGGAAGTCCTTGCATGCGCCACTTAATTTACAGCCAAAAAACCTTACAGCCAAAAAACCTTCTATTGCAATTTGTTCTAGGTCAAGCCCTACTTTTACTGCACATTATTGTCCATTACATTTTGTCTACTGTAGGCCTATACTAACAACCTCTCAATGGTAAATGAGGCTTGTACTAACAACCTCTCAAAGGTCACCAGAAAAATATGACGTCGTCAGTCCTCCTCCTCCTCGAGGAGGAGGAGGACTGACGACGTCATATTTTTCTGGTGACCTTTGAGAGGTTGTTAGTACAGGCCTCATTTACCATTGAGAGGTTGTTAGTATAGGCCTACAGTAGGCAAAATGTAATGGACAATAATGTGCAGTAAAAGTAGGGCTTGACCTACAACAAATTGCAATAGAAGGTTTTTTGGCTGTAAGGTTTTTTGGCTGTAAATTAACCACTTTCCCGGTGTCCAAAAGTTGGAGACTTTTTATATGCTCATTAGAGGGACCTAATAAACAAGTTAAAGCCAAAAACCATTGTAATACATTTATAGGGTCTGGGAGCAGCCAGAAAAAAGTTATCCGTAAATTGAAGCTTTGGACGGCGGCCATCTTGAATTTATGCAAATTAACTACTTTCCCAGTGTCCAAAAGTTGAAGACTTTTTATATGTTCATCAGAGGGACCTAATAAACAAGATAAAGCCAAAAGACCTTCTATTGCAATTTGTTCAAAGTCCAGCCCTACTTTGGTCTATCTTTCATCAACCCTATCTCCCAGCTCCCTTTCCACCCCTGTTCTCCTCCTCACCTCTTCATTTCTCACTCTATCTAGCCTTGCAACCCCTATCATACTTCTCAGTCATTTCATCTCAAACACATTTAAACTCCTCTCTTCCTATCTCATGTTCTATGTTTCTGCCCCGTACATTACTGTTGGCACAATCACTCCTTCATATAACCTCCTCTTAATATCCATTCCCAGATGTCTATTTCTCATTATACTTTTTAATCCACCAAGGTATTTACTCGCTTCTCTCAATCTACATTCTACCTCCACCCCCACTCCTCCCTTTCCTGTCACATTCGCACCCAAGTATCTAAAACTATCCACTTCCTCCAGTCTTTCACCCTTAATGCTCACTTCCAGCCTGCTGTTACTCTCTCCCCTTGTACATCTCATCACCTTACTTTTACCCACATTTACCTTCAGCTTCCTTTTTTCACACATCATCATTCACTTCATCCTTCCCTTTTTCTCCTCCATTTTCCTCACTCATCACTCTCATTTTTTTAGCGCTTCCCACTGCAACTACCTTTCCCTCCCTATCCTCCTTCACATTTAGCAACTCCCTAGAATACTCTGCCCACCTTCCTCTCACTGCCTTCTCTTCCATTATCATTTCTCCATCTGCACCTTTTACCTTTTCTTCTCTACTTGATTCGCCTCCTTTTTCTCTTTTAATTTCCTTCCAAAACATCTTTTTATTGCTTTCAAAATTTTCTGTCATACTCTTACACCATTTCACATCAGCTCTCCTCTTTACTTCCTTTATCTTATGCTTAACTTCCCTTCTCTTTACTTTGTACCTCTCATACGATTCCCTCGTCCTAAATTGTAGCCAATCTATGAATGCCTGTTTCTTCTCTTTTACACCCTTCTTTGTTTCCTCATCCCACCACTCACTACCCTTCCTTCTATTTCCTCCTGCCCTCCTTGTTCCACACACCATCTTTGCACACCTTATGACTCCCTCCTTGAACCATCCCCACTCCTCCTCCACTCCTAGTTCTACTCTATCCTTTACTCCCTCCCACTCCTCTCTCAGCTTCTTCTTATACTCACTCTCCTTTTTTTTTTCTTCATTTAAGCAGTTCACTCTAAGTACCTCCCCACCTTCTGCCCTTTTCCTCTTTCTCCACTCTCAATTTACCTTCCACCAGAAAATGATCTAATATTCCCCCACTCTCTCCCCTTAGAACATGTACATCATTAACTCTTCCTACCATACTCCTGGTCACCACTATATAGTCCATTAACGCTCTATCTGCCACCCTTCCATCCACCACCCTCTCCCGTGTGTACTTATGTTTGACTTTCTTTCTAAACACTGCATTTGCTATCATCAACTCTCTTTCAAGACACATCTCCACCATCATTTCTCCACTACGATTTTTACCTGGAACTCCATACTTCCCAATCACTCCGTCTATTGGTTCATTTTCTACCCTAGCATTATGGTCTCCCAATACAACTACATTGACATTTCTCCCTAATCCCTCTATGCACTCTTTTATATCTACCCAAAAAGCCTCCCTTTCCTCTACGCTCTTCTCACTACCATACATAAAGGAAAAGAAAATATACATATATTTCCGTTGTACATCAGAGTTTGCTTACTTATTAGTAAGAATTGTACATTTCTCTATATAAGAGGATTACATCTAGTTGATATTGTGATGTTATTTCTAATATTTATAGTTAGAAAATATATGTCAAGGATTTGCAAGAATAGAACGAGGGAAGTTTTACTTTCTGGCGGCTTATGGCAATGAGGACGAGCGGGTGAAGAATAAGGCCTTGATCACACTAGCGGTTTCTAGTGGTTGTAAGTCGTAGTTGTAAGTCTTGGTTGTAAGTAGTGTAACCTTAACTAAGTCGTGGTTGTAAGTGGCGGTTGTATTTGATGGTTGTAATTGATGGTTGTATGTGTAGTTTTAAGTATTGGTTGTAAGTGGTTATGGTAAGTGGTGGTTGTAAATGGTTGTGATGGTTGTAAGTCGTGGTTGTATGTAGTTCTAAGTGGTGGTTGTAATTGGTTGTAGTAGTTGGTGGTTTTAAGTCGGGGTTGAAAGTCGTGGTTGTAAGTCGCGTATCGTAAGTGGTTGTAAGTACTGGTTGTAAGTCGTGTAACCTAACCCAAGTCATGGTTGTAAGAGGTGGTTGTAAGTCGTGGTTGTAGGTGATGTAAGTCGCGTTTGTAAGTCGTGTTTTTATGTTGAGGATGTGAGTCGCAGTTGTTAGTCGTGGTTGTAAGTAGTGATTGTAAGTAGTGGTTGTAACCCGTGAAACCTAAGTCGTGGTTGCAAGTATAGGTTGTAAGTCGTGGTTGTTAGTGGTTTCAAGTGGTTGTAAGTCTTAGTTGTAAGTCGTGGTTGTAACCTAACCTAAACTTAGTAACTATGATAGTGAGCGCTGAAATGATTGATTATTTCAAGAAACTGTTAGACAACTTTATGGATGGGAATGACGGGATGACAGGTGGTCATGGACATGGAACGGCCTAGTGTATGTAGGCCTGAGGGTCTCTTGCAGTCTCCTTCATTCTTATATTCTAAATTAACCTAAGTCGTGGTTGTAAGCTGTGGTTGTAAGTGGTGGTTGTTAGTGGTTGAAAGTCGTTGTATGTGGTTGCGCGGTCGTAAGTGGTGGTTGTAGGTCGTGCTTGTAAGTCATGGTTGTAAATTGCTATTGTAAAATGGTGGTTGTAAGTTGTGGTTGTAAGTGGTGGCTGTAAGTCGTTGTAAGTCTTGGTTGTAAGTGGTGGTTGTAAGTCGTGGCCGTAGGTGGTGGTTTTTAGTGGTTGTGTGTCGTGGTTGTTCGTGGTGGTTGTCTGTTGTGGTTGTAGGTTGTGGTTGTAAGTGGTTTTGAGTGGTGGTTGTGTGTCGTGGTTGTAAGTGGTGATTGTAAGTCGTGGTTGTAAGTTTGTAATTGGTTGTAAGTGGTGGTTGTAAGTCGTAGTGGTACGTCAAGATTGTAATATGTGGTTGTAGGTCGTTTTAAGTCGTGGTTGTAAGTGGTGGTTGTACTAGTTCTAGAGTAATGCCCTAGTACTAGTGCACCAGTACTAATGAAATAGTGTGCTAATATGACCATACTAGTGTACTAATTTACTAGTGTACCAGTACTACTGTACTGGTACAAGTGTCCTAGTTCTAATTTACTAGCGTACTAGTACTGGTGCATTTTAAGGGTCCCGGTAATAGTATACCAGTACTAGTGTATCAATACTAATGTACTTGTACTGATGCACTAGTGCTGCATTAATACTAGTAGTGTACTTGTACTAATTCTAGTGTATTTATATTAATGCACTAGTTTACTACACCTTTAAGTAGAAGTGTAACAGTAGTGGTATGGGGTACTAGTACTAGTCGATTAATACTAGTGACGAGTTTGCTAGTGCTAGTGTCCGAGTGTATTAGTAATAGTACTCTTTATGTACAAGTGTACTAGTGAATTAATCCTAGTGTATTACTATACTAGTACTAATATACTAGTAGGAAGTCACTAGTATTAGTACACTAGTGCACTAGTATACTATTACTGGTATTCTAGTACCCTAGTATTGGTACACTAGTAAAAGTGCAGTTATACAGTAGTATTAGTACACTGGTATATTAGTATAAGTACACTAGAATACTAGTACTATTACAGGTACACTTGTATTAGTGCAGTAGTACTAGTGTACTATTATACAATTACTAGTGTATTTGTGCATAGTATTAGTGGAATAGTAACAGTGGCCTAGTAGTGTATTAGTACTAGTAGACTAGTATTAGTTTACTAGTGGACTAGTACCAGTGTACTAATGGACTAGTACTAGAAGACTAGTAATAGTGTACTAGAGGACTTGTATAATACTGTAGTATCAGTGTCACTACTTCTATACTAGTGCAGTACTAGTGGACTAGTAATGTATACGTCCCATACACATGTGAGTATCAGTCAGTCATATGACCCACTCACCCCTCCACTCAACCACCCCAACCACACTCTGGACTCCCTGGCGCCACTATATCCTGCCAAATATTGCTGAGCAAGCGTTATGCTGTCCGCGCGACCAGACGACGTGCACATGCACACACGAACACACGCGATCAGTCTAGTAACCACCCATTAATAACATGCAATGTTACGCATACTTACGGTCCTCCCCTGGATATATATACACATACTAGCTGTAAAAAGACACCCCATACTGTAATCCTAGGATAAATAGTAAGTAGGCTCAATGTAATCCTGCTTGCATAAAACTTTAGAAATTATACCAAGTGGCAACTCACAACTGCCAACTAAGGATTTCCGGCCGATATATACGCGGACCCAACGCGAGAAGGGCGGTCGGTCGATAACTTACAATGTGTACTGTAGTGATAAGGAAGATGTGATAAATTACTATTGATGTAGAACTTTTAATTGTGTAGTGACAATAAGTGATTAAAGTGGAACTA
Source organism: Oratosquilla oratoria (assembly GCF_046742065.1). Classification (NCBI taxonomy): domain Eukaryota; kingdom Metazoa; phylum Arthropoda; class Malacostraca; order Stomatopoda; family Squillidae; genus Oratosquilla; species Oratosquilla oratoria. Next base: position 192,199 of record NW_027467558.1, read on the forward strand.
GGTGACATATGGTGTTTGATATACTCGCCTACACATCTGGATAGAGTAATAATGTGCTAGCTGTTAGTGCTAGTGCACTAATGGACTAGTAGTGTAATAGTGGACAATTACTAGTGTACTAGTATTAGTGTACGACTGTAGGTGTACTAGCACTAGTTTACTAAATGTAGTGTATTAGTGTACTATTATTTCTGTACTAGTGTATAATCACTAATGTACTAGTGTAAGATTTACACTATTTGAGTACTAGTACTAATGTAATAGTATACTAATACTACTGTACTAGTGTACTATTTCTTGTGTATTAGCATCATTATGTTAGTACTAGTGTATTAATAGTGTACTGGTACTAGTGTACTAGTATATTGTAGTAGTACCAGTGTACCATTGTACTAATACTAGTATAATGTTGTACTAACATTACTGTACTATTATACTAGTACTAGTGATTTTTTTTATTAGTACTGGTGTATTAATGTACTAGCACTAGTATACTACTAATGTACTAGTAGTGTACTATTATTAGTGTACAAATACTAGTACTAGTGAATTAATACTAGTGTACTAGTACTACTCTATTAGCAGATGTACAAGTTCTAATAAACTAGTGTACTAGTACTATTGTACAAATATACTAATGTAGTAGTACACTAATACTAGTGCACTAGCACTGGTGTATCAGTGTACTTGTAAATTACTAGTGCACTATTGTACTTGTACAAAGTGTAGTAGTAATTGTGTACTAGTTCTAGTGTACTTGTGTACCAGAACTAGTGTACTAGAGTACCTACACTAGTGTACAAGTTCTAGTGTACTAATGTACTAGGTCTAGTAGTATCACTAGTGTACTAGTACTAGTGATGAGTACCAGTTTTGTACTAAATTACAAGTGTATTAGTACTAGTATACTAGTGTAGTATTATTTTATTAGTGCACTAGTATTAGAGTATCAATGTGTACTACTGTACTATTACTAATGTATTAGATTAATACTAGTGTACTAATACTAGTGTTTTAGTGCTAGTGTAATAATATAAGAGTGTGTACCTGTACTAGTATACTAGTCTGAGTGTTCTATTGTACTTACACTAATGTTGTACTAGCTCACTACTACAGCACATAAGTACACTAGCACACAAGTGCACTATTATATAAGTACACCAGAACGTAAGTACACTAGCACATTAGCGTATAAGTACTCTCGCACACTAACACAAAAGTAACTAGCGCATTATTACACTAGAACGTAATACACTAGCACATAAGAAACTACCACTAGTACAATAGCACTAGTACGCAACTGCACTAACACACTAGTACACAAGTACACTAGGACACTTTCACACTACCACACAAGTACATTGGCACAGTTGTACACTAGCACACAAGGACGCTAACACACTTGTACTTGTGTACTACTGTGCTAGTGGAATAGTGTATTGTGTACTAGTGCATTTATGTATTACTGTGATAGCGTATTGTGTACTAGTTTACTAGTGTACTTATGTACTAGTGTGCTATTGTACTGAGAGTGTGTGCATAAGTGTGCTTCTATACTAGTGTCTGTGTTCTTGTCGACTAGTGTGCAGTATATTTCTGTGCTAGTGTATTTGTTCACTAGTGTACTAGTGTATTTGTATACTAGTGTACTGGTGTACTTGTGTGCTAGTATATACAGTAGCGGCCAAAATATAAGGGTAAGTGAAAGCATATGTATTCAAATGCATATATTGAAATTAATACCCTACACAAGAACTTCATATTTTGTATACAATTAGATATACGTACATTATATCTATATTTCTTGGAAATTTGAAGCTTATGCAACTGATACAAAGAAAGTTAATAATTAATAAAGAAAAGAGTGTAATTTCTTGCGGTTAAAAGTTAAGGGTATCTTAGAAAAAAGGACTTTCTATGCTTTACAAGACTGTCAAATCAGAACCGCAACATAAAATTAGCGTTTAAAATATTGGAACCTCAAACTTGTAAACATGGCTGCTGATAAACGACGTCCGGTGTCTTCTCAAGATAAACAGAGGATTGTTGATCTTCACAAAGATGGACATTCAAATGGAGTCATAGCAGAGAGGATAGGAAGGTCTGTGAGTGTGGTGCAACGTATTGTAGCTCAATATAAATCAACAGGATCAATAATGTCACCACCTAAAACTGGTAGACCACGCAAAACCTCAGTTAAGCAGGACCGTCTTATGGTAAGGTTGTCACAGAAGGATAGATTCAAGAGCGCTGCAGAGATATCCCGTGAGTTAAATGCATCTTATGACTGCGATGTGTCACGTAAAACAGTGTCTCGGAGATTAGTGAGTGCTGGTTTGAATGCCCGAGTCCCTGCATCCAAACCATTGATATCCAAGAAGAAGAAAGCCCGCCTGAAGTTTTGTATTGAACATGTTGTCTGGACGGAAGATCAGTGGTCAAGCGTTTATTTCAGTGATAAATCTAAGTTTAATTTACTTGGTTCAGATGGCAGGAATTATGTCCAACGAACGACTGGCGAAAGATTGTTCGTTAAATGTCTGAAGAAGACTGTGAAACACGGCGGAGGAAGTGTGATGGTGTGGGGGATCATCTCTGCTGCTGGTACTGTCCCTCTTGTTCGCTTGCATGGGAAGATCAACGGAGAGGTGTATAAACAGATTCTTCGACAGCATGCCCTTCCATATTTGAGATCTTCAAGGGTTCAATGTCCCATATTCATGCAAGATAATGCTCCTTGCCACACTTACAAGAAGGTCAAATCATTCTTTACTGAAGAAGAACTTTATGTGATGGACTGGCCTGCTCAAAGCCCGGATTTAAATCCAATAGAGAATGTTTGGAAAATAATTGGTGAACGGGCACAGCGAAAAAAATCCAAAAAATCAAGATGAACTCTGGAAGTTCTTGGAATTTGAATGGAGCACTGTTACTCCATCATTTTGAAGGAAATTGATCAATTCATGTAGCAACAGGTGTCAGGAGGTGATTGACAAAAAAGGATTGTTCACCAAATATTAATGTTATTGCTATTTATCTTTTAAAATAAGTTGAATTTCATTATTTTCTAAGCTACCCTTAACTTTTGACCGCAAGAAGTTACACACTCTTTTATTTATTAATTACTAACTTTCTTTATATGAGCTTCAAATTTTCAAGTAATATAAATATAATGTATATCTAATTGTATACAAAATATGAAGTTCTTGTGTAGGGTATTAATTTCAATATATGCATTTGAATACATATGCTTTCACTTACCCTTATATTTTGGCCGCTACTGTATGTGCTAGTAAACTTGTGTACTTCTCTACTAGTGTGCTAGTGCATTATGCTAGTTTGCTAGTGTATTTCTGTCCTAGTGTTATAGTGTATTTATGTGCTAGTGTACTTCTATAGTAGTGTGCTAGTGCTTTATGCTAGTTTGCTGGTGTGTTTCTGTCCTAGTGTTAGTGTATTTATGTGCTAGTGTACTTGTGTACTAGTGTTCTATTCTGCTAGTATACTCGTGTGCTAGTGTACTAGTGCACTTGTGTGCTAGTGTACTTGTAACATTGGTGGTTTACTTACGTGCTGGTGTACTAGTGTTTACTAGTATACTAGTGCTAATGTACTTACGTGCTAGTATACTTGTGTTAATATAATACTAGTGTCCTTATGTGCTAGTGTATTATCATGACAGAATATTTTGAAAGTAATAAGAATATGTTTTGGAAAGAAATTAAGAGAGGAAGAGGAGGCGAATCAAGTAGAGAAGAAAATGTATTAGGTGCAGATGGAGAGATGATAATGGAAGAGAAGGCAGTGAGAGGAACGTGGGCAGAGTATTTTAGGGAGTTGCTAAATGCGAAGGATAGGGAGGGAAAGATAGCTGCAGTGGGAAGTGCTAAGAAAATGACCGTGATGAACGAGGAAAATGGAGGAGAATTAGAGAAGGATGAAGTGAAGGCAGTTGTAAAGATTATCAAAGCAGGTAAGGCACCTGGTCTGGATGGATGCCATGCGGAATGTCTGAAAAAGGGAGGTGCAGTGATGGTGGACTGGCTGGTGAGGTTATTTAATGTTTGCTGCAGAGAGGGTGGAGTGCCGGAGAACTGGAGGAGTGCCTGTATAGTTTCATTTTACAAGGGGAAAGGGGACAAGTGTGAATGTAGTAGTTTCAGAGGGATTAGCTTGTTAAGTGTAGTTGGGAAGGCTTATGGGAGGATCTTGATTGAGAGGATTAGGAGAGGAACAGAGGGAGTAATTGGTGAGGAACAGTGTGGGTTTAGGACAGGTAGGGGTTGTGTAGATCAGGTTTTTGTGGTAAGACAGATATGTGAGAAAGCTATAGGAAAAAGGTAATGATGTATTTTCGACTTTTATAGATCTGCAAAAGGCTTATGAAAGGGTAGACAGCAAGGCATTGTGGGAAGTATTACAGATATATGGGATAGGAAGAAAGCTGTTAAGAGCGGTCAAGGGTTTTACGAGAGTAGTAGAACTTGTGTTAGGATTAGAAATGTAGAGAGTGAGTGGTTTGAGGTTATAGGTGGAACTTCGTCAGGGATGTGTTATGTCCCCCTGGTTGTTCAATTTATACACGGATGGGGTGAATGCAAGGGTAGTGGGTCAGGGATTGGAGATTATTAAAGAAAATAGATAAAAGTGGGAGACAAGCCAGTTGTTGTTTGCTGACGACACTTTGGTTGTAACGGGATCAGAGGAGGGATTGAGGAGGTGGATGGAGTGAATATGGGGGGGGGGGCGTCCTAGGATGAGATGGATGAATGGGGTGAAAGGGGCATTACAAAAGAGAGGAATGTCTGTGGAGGAAGGACGGGAGAGGACAGAAGATAGGGGTGAATGGAGAGGGCTGTGTATAGATGATGCCGTAATGCATGAAGGGAAGTGGGTGGTGGATGAGGAAGTATGAGAAAAAAATTGACACAACCCGAAGGGATTTCTCCCCGTCTTCTCCTTTTCTGCATGAGGGGACGTTGCCGAATTTATTAAGCGGCCTTGCTGTGGATGTGCTGTCTTGCGACACTGCTTCTGACCCAAGGCGGTGGACGGGATGCAGGGATGACTCGTCATCCAGATGGTACCAAGATAAGAGGGAGGGAGGAGGGGAGTGGAATATATGGGAAATAGAATGGGTGGGAGTGGTTTCTGTGCATTTTTCTTTCTGGCTACCCCCCGTGTAAGGCGAAAAAGCCTTTGGTATATGTATTTATCATTACTATACATTTTTTTTTTTTTTTTTGCATCCTAGTTATGGACCAAAAGGTCTCATGCCGGCATGCTCCGCCTTTCTAATCTTTTGTTAGAAACCCTTGGGGTTCGATGTCACTTCTCTGGCAACGAGTAATACTGCTGTATAACGCGAGTATGGCGATGCATCATCGTGCATCAGGCAGCTGATGCTTCCCGCGATCATTTGACTCGTACCGAAGAGGTTAATGGAAAAATACCACAACAGTTCACATTTTTAAAATGTTTTAATATAACTCTTTTTATATCACACATACAACATAAGAACATAAGAATGAAGGAGACTGCAAGAGACCATAAGGCCTACACTAGGCAGCTCCGTACAAACCATCACATTTTTTATTTTATATAGTACATACAAGAAATACAGGCGTATATGTCAAAAGCGCAAATCTCGATATAATAGGAATAACCGAGACATGGTGGAGACTTTGAAGCTGAATTTAAAATTGTGGGATTGCAACACTTTCATCGAGATATAAGTCACAAGAAAGGTGGGGGTGTTCTGTTGTGCGTTAGGAGCAATGTCCATGTTTCTGTTCTAAAGTGAAACAGGATGCATATGATAGTTCGTGTGTTGAACTAATCCAAACAAATAAACAAAAATGAATGTAGGTGCAATATATAGGCCAGTCATTATCATCAGCAGAAGACAAGCTGTTGTTTCAAGAACTGTCTAGTTTCTGCAACAGGGACTTCATTCATAATGGGTGATATCAATTGTATTAGCATTGATTAGATGACCCCACACGGCCATATAGGTGGATTTTCTCGCTGACAAATACTTAATTCAACATGTAAAAGAGCCCACAAGACATGGAAACTTACTCGATCTATTGATCACTAGCCGCGAAAGCATGATAACCGATGTACAAGTCTGTGAAGCTAGTGCAAATAGCGCTCACAGAGAACAGTTTTTCGCGAAAAATGTCTATTGCACTGGTCACACTGCAATGGGTTCTCTCCTGTATGGGTCATCATGTGACGTGACGTTTGAGAAGATCCTTACGTGAAAAAAAACTTTATTGCACAGGCCACATTGGAATGTCTTCTCTTCAGCGTGGGTAGTCATGTGATATTTGAGAACACCCTTTTGTGCGAAAGCGGAATCACACATGTCACACTACAATGGATTCTCTCCTGTGTGGCTCATCATGTGACGTTTGAAATCACCCTATTGTGAGAAAACTGAATCACACGTATCACACTGGAATGGCTTCTCTCCTGGGTGGGTCATCATGTGACTTTCGAGATTACCCTTTTGTGAGAAAGCGGAATCACAAATGTCACACTGGAATGGCTTCTCTCCTGTGTGGGTCATCATGTGATCTTTGAGATTACGCTTTCGTGAGAAAGCGGAATCACACATGTCACACTGGAATGGCTTCTCCTGTGTGAGTCATCCTGTGACTTTTGAGATGACCCTTTTGTGAGAAAGCGGAATCACACATGTCGCACTGGAAAGGCTTCTCTCCTGTGTGGCTCATCATGTGACGTTTGAGACTACCCTTTTGTGAGAAAGCGGAATCACACATGTCACACTGGAATGGCTTCTCTCCTGTGTGGGTCATCATGTGAAGTTTGATATCACGCTTTTGTGAGAAAGCGGAATCACACATGTCACACTACAATGGATTCTCTCCTGTGTGGGTCATCATGTGACGTTTGAGACCACCCTTTTGTGAGAAAGCGGAATCACACATGTCACACTGGAATGGCTTCTCTCCTGTGTGGGTCATCATGTGAAGTTTGAGACTACCCTTACGTGAGAAAGCGGAATCACACATGTCACACTGGAATGGCTTCTCTCCTGTGTGGGTCATCATGTGATGTTTGAGACTACCCTTTTGCGAGAAAGCTGAATCACACAAGTTACACTGGAAAGGCTTCACTCCTGTGTGGGTCATCATGTGATGTTTGAGACTACCCTTATGTGAGAAAGCAGAATCACACAAGTCACACTGGAAAGGCTTCTCTCCTGTGTGGGTCATCATGTGATGTTTGAGATTACCCTTATGTGAGAAAGCAGAATCACACAAGTCATATTGGAAAGGCTTCTCTCCTGTGTGGGGTCATCACGTGGTGTTTGAGTCTACCCTTTTGCGAGAAAAGCAGAATCACACAAGTCACAGTGGAAAGGCTTTTCTTCTGTGTGCGTCTTCATGTGATGTTTGAGAACCACCCTTTTGCGAGAAAGCAGAATCACACAAGTCACACTGGAAAGGCTTCACTCCTGTGTGGGTCATCATGTGATGTTTTGAGACTACCCTTATGTGAGAAAGCAGATTCACACAAGTTACACTGGAAAGGCTTCTCTCCTGTGTGGGTCATCATGTGATGTTTGAGATCATCTTTCTGTTAGAAAGCATTATCACACAGTTCACACTGGGAAGGCTTCTCTCCTGTGTGGGCCATCATGTGATGTTTGAGGACCACCCTTTTGAGAGAAAGCAGAATCACACAAGTCACACTGGAAAGGCTTCTCTACTATGTCATCATGTGATATATGTGGTAATATTTTGGTGAGAAAATTGCATAAAATAGGTCGCACTAGAAATGTTTCTCCCCACGAGATAGCTGAGGTATA